>NC_051179.1:158814166-158948149 GCF_013339695.2 Rhipicephalus sanguineus
GTCTCAACAACACTGCTCACTTGGAGCGGCTTTCTTCTCGGAAAACAGACACTCGTCGATCGTGATGGCTCGGCGTGCCTGTCGATCATGCGACTTTTCCATAGCGCATAACAAATGTCCTAATAAGGAAATAAATCGTCATACACTCATGTATATTGGCGGGGGGCTCTTTTTGAAAGGGAGGAACCGAATACCATGAGCTGTGATCGAAGGTCTTTTCTGATAGTTCTTTCTTCTAAGCTGCCATGCAAGCAGACGCCATACAGGCTTCATGTCCAGAAGGAACCACATTAACCTATGTAATTTAGTGTGGTGAGGAGTGAAATAACACAGTGCCCCACACACGCGAATTCGTGTAACCAGGCGTCAAAAACTATGCGAATTGCGCAACGAGTGGGCTGTTGGATGCTTCCAACCCATTACAAGGGGCTCTGAAATAATTCTTCATCGTCATCAGGTACAACCACGACAAAGTGCGCATAATGCCTTACGTGTTTTTTAGCGGGTACCACGGCTCTCCATTGAACGACGAAAAATGGCATAGTGGCTGTTTCCCTATGTCACAGAAATCATGATGAGGTATAGCGTAGTGGGTTCCTCGCAAGTGCACTTGCATTGGTTGCCAAGGAAGCTCATACCCACATCCATTTCGTCAGGGAGGGGGGGGTGATTCTTAAAAGGAAGAAGGAAATGAAAAGGAAATTGGTGTAGAGTGCACGATAACTGTCTCTCAAGTGAGGACACCTCAACCGATACACTCCACGGGGGACTGGGGATTGAAGGGACGTGAGAGTGAGAGAGCATGGTAAAAGAAGAAAAAAGAATGAGGGGGGGGTGAGGGAAGGAGAACGGGCGTCCGAGTCACCGTGTGTGAGCGTCTAGAAATTCGTTCGACTAGGCCGGCATCCTCGAGAAAAGCGAGTAGGGCCGCAAGGGCTGATCCGCGACGGTGCACGTGGCCGGTGGGATGGAGCAAGTCCTGTAGGGTCGCACACGGCAGTCCGACGAGTCGGTACTTCATGACGAGCCGCTTCCGCGCAGTGTTGAGAGAAGGGCAGTCAAACAATAGGTGGCACAGGGTTTCGATCGCGCCGCAATCGGTGCAGTTCGGTGCAGCGGCGCCGCGAAGACATATCTGCGTTCCGCGGGCCACACAGAACCGGTCCTCAGGGCAAGAAGAAAGAGCGCGCGCTCGCGGCGAGTGAATCCAGTGGCTGGGATGGGAGGAGGAGGGTGTCCAGCGGCGACCCGTGCGTCCGGATGCTCGCGCACCCAGCTCCCGGCGAAGGTTGTTGCGTGCCGAGTCGAACGAGCTGGCGTAATCTGTCAGCGAAGTCTCGGCGGAGTGTGCTGGTTTTGCGTGCTCGTCTGCAGCCTCGTTGCCCGCGATGTCGACGTGTGACGGGAGCCACTGAAGGACCACGTCACAGCCTGGTTCCTGGAGGGCCAGCATCTGAGAGTGGGGCGCTGAGCAAGAAGGTGGCCTCGTTCCTCCCTCGCGAGCTGGCGCAGGGCAGGTTTTCGAGTCGCAGAAGATTGCTGCGCTAGAGACGGCCGGCGAGTTGCGCAGGAGAGGTCTGCCGCCAGCTGGAGCCCCACTAGCTCAGCTGTTGTTGAGGATGCACAGTATCACAAGCGGCACTGTCGTTCCGAGCTGAGCTGAGGGCTATGCAGGCGGCCGCGGCTGAGCGATCCTGCAGGACGGACCCATCGGTGAACACTTGCGTCATCCCGGCCAGGTCCTCATACATCCGCGCCGCGGCCTCCTGACCAATGGCACTGAGGGGTTGTGGCATTTGGATCGAATGCCCGGCAGGTGCAAGTTCACTCGAGGGGCACTCGACGGTGAGGGGTGGCCAGCGCGAAGGCGTGCGGGATCGTCAGCCAGAACACCGTCGGACACGTCGATAAGTTGGCCGAAACGTGAGTTTGGCACAGCACGTAACCGCGAGAGGAGGGGACCTGCATCAGGCGCTCGGTGGAGACGCTGCAAGTGGCACAATGCGCGCAGTCCGCCGTGAGCGACGCACGCCACGCACGAGCCTCCGCGAGAGTCTCGGCCACACGAGAGCCACGAGGCATTCCGTGACACATGCGGATGACTCGGCGGTGGTCCTGGTCTATCAGTCGCCACTGTGGCGCCTGGTGTTTGCAGATCGGCAGTGCGTAGTGGATGGCAGACAGAGCCATCGCCTCCTAGATGGTGCAGCGAAGGCACTGGTCGCCGTTGCCGCCTGCGAGTAGTTGGCGCACGGCGATTCCACGACGCGTCGTCTGGCGTACACGTCGCACCGCCGGAACCATCGGAGGCGATTGTCTATCGTCAGGCCGAGGTAACGGACGTTCTTACTCCAAACTATTGGTGCACCATCCAGCTGAAGGCACGGAAGACGTCGTCAGGCTTCAGCACGGGGTGGACGACGAGGGCCTCGGTTTTTCGGCGCCGAGATCGTGAGGCCGATGGTTATCACGAATGTGGCCACACATTGGAGGGTCTCCTGCATGCAAGCACGCACCACCGAGCACTTTCGGGTCGGACCACGCACATACAATGCGACGTCATCAGCGTACACCCACTGCGCGAACAGGTAACACAGCCGTTTCTGGTAGGCACTTGACGAGCGGCGCGAGTACCAGATTAAACAAAAACGGGCTGAGGACGCTGCCCTGTGGGACGCCACAGCTGATAGATCGCGGCGCACTTGTCGCCCCGCCCACAACGCACAGTAAACGTTCGGTCAGTGAGGAAGGCCTGAACGTGGTTCAAGAGTTTGCCCTCAACACCTAGCGCGCGCACGGCACTGAGGATAGACGAGTGGGGGAGCGAGTCGAACGCCGACTTTATGTCAAGGAGGAGTAGGATGGCTATTTCTCCATCGTGAAGGGCTTGCTCGAGGGTGCTCACGACTGCAGCACTGCAGTCGATGGTCGCGCGATGTGGCCGGAATCCACTGCTCTGGTGGGAAAGCGTTGCGCACCTCCGCGATCCTGTAGCCGGCAAAGAGCCATCTCCTCCATAGTTTTGCCCGTCACAGAAGTGAGGGAGATTGGCCTGTATGACGTCACCGAACGCGGCGGTTTGCCTTGTTTGAGGAGTGGGATCACAGTCACGGAACGCCATTCTTCCGGGAGGACAGCACTGGAGAAAATCTGTTGAATGCATCCAGCAAGAGTGGGCGCTGGGAGGCATCTAGGTTTCTCAACAGCTGATGTGTGATTTGGTCCGCTCCAGGGGTGCTGCGCTTGCGCTTTCTGAGGAGAACCCGTTCCATTTCGGAGAAGGAGAAGTCTTCCTTGCAGAGAGAGCGAATGTCAGCTGAGATGATCTGATCCACGGGAGGCTGGGGAGGGAACGGGGTGCGGCGTTTGCGGTGACACACCGCCAGCGCTCCCCGCTAGAGGGGGGAGGAGGAGTCGCGAAGAGGCGGCAAGCAGTTCAGCAAGCTCCCTTTCAGTGATGCCCTGCGCAACGGCTATGGGGAGCACTGGGTAGCGCGACACTTTCGGGTTTATCAGGACGCGCATGATGTGCCAGCCGCGGCGACGTCGGCGTGGGTCACTCAGAGAGGAACAGACGCCCGTCCAGCTGCGGTCGCATAGCCCGCTGCGCTGTCCGCCGGCACACAGCGTCGAGTCGGTTGTACTCTGTCCATGCGCCGGGACCGAGGCGCCAGCGCCCGCCGCTGTGCTCGCTGGCGCACTACGCGGAGGTTGAGAAGCTTGATGTCAGGGCAGGGCGTGCCGGCGGGAACAACACAGCGCGTTGTCGCACGCTCAGCACAGCCCGCGATGCGCGAAAAGAATCATCACTGCTCTGCACGCTCGCGCACGGTCACGGAAAAGTGGCCATCGTGCAACACTGTATTCACGAACAGCACCACTGGGGTGGCACGGAAGGAGTGCGATCGGGTAGTGATCAGAACCAGCAGTGCCAGCGTGGCGTTTCCACTCGTAGGAGCAGCGTTCTCACACCAGCGCCAGGTCAATCACTGTCGAGGCCGCACTGACGGATGAAGGTGGGTTCCCCGGAGTTTAGTACGAGGAGTCCCACTGAACTGATCGCGTCGCATAGGTCCCTACCGCGCGCATCCGTGGTACTACAACCCCAGCTGACGTGGTGCGCGTTGAAGTCTCACACAGTACGTGGTCACGCGCGAGCACGGCGACAAGTCGCGGCACAAACGCGCAGCTGGCCGCGACGACTGGCCGCACATAACACTCGCGACGGAAGTGTCCACGCCGTCAACACGGGCCGTGGCAGCAACGCACTCACTCGTCGCACAGCATAAATGTTCTGTGGGACAAGGGCATGAGCGAGTGTGTCACGAATGTACAAACCGGCACGCGGCTCCCGGCGGGTGGGCGGTGTCACAGCACGGCGCACTATTGCACTCAGCCAGCGCACACTGCGTGGAACGGCTGTAGCCGATGTAGCCTGGCAGCGAAACATCCTCCACGCGAACATACGTCTCCTGCAAAGCAAGGGCGTCGTAATCGCGCAAGGGAAGAATCGCCGCGAGCTCTGCTTGACGGCGACGCAGAGAGCGGCAGTTCCACTGCAGTATGCGTGGCCTTCGCTCAGGTTGAACTTCGTCATCACCGATGAGGGCCAGGTGAGTGGCCAGCGCTGCAGCGCAGAGCGGGCGGATAGGCAGCCGGTAGGCAAGAAGTCCATAGCAGATTTTAGTGCCGCTGCTAGGACGGCGATGATGGATCCTGCTTGTCACTCGGGCACGTGCCGGGAGGCGTAGGGACGCCAGGTGGAGGCTGCGTGCGTGTCGCAGAGGGTCCGCCAGAGGCTGCCGCATAGGAGAGGCCTTCCCGACAGTACACGACTCAGGAGCTGAGCGGAAGTTAGAGCGCTTACCGCGCGCAATGGTGAGTGCCTCGCTTCGCGATATGGGCAGAGCCGCCTCAGCGCGCACCTCGCGGAGTCGACGCTCCACTGCCATCGGGGGCAGCGTGGTTCAGTGGCTGGATGGGGGCCGCCGCAGTAAAAACATTTGGAGTCTCGGCTGCGCACCCGGCACGGGGGTGGGGACCACCGCAACGTACACAGCGTGGTTCATGAGTGCATGTGACGCCAATGTGACCGTATCGGCCACAGTGGTCACATTGGGCTGGCGCGGGCGTCGGGCGCGAACGCGGCCACGTTGCTTGAATAGCTCAACGTCCGGCGGTGCCTTTTTGCCGGCGAAGCGCACAACGATGTTTGGCCCGCGCGGGAGCGTTCGAGAACTGGCTGACTCGACGAAATGTTGTTTCGGATTTCCAGTTCATCGAGGGCGGGATCAACGTTGTAGATTATCCCACTGCACGTGTTGTTTGAAGCCTGTCGGGCACGAACCGCAACACCACAGATTTCCGCGATGGTGAGGAGGGAGTCAATAGCGGCTCCAGCAGGGACATCAACAGCAGCAACATTCCTGCGTAAGTTCACTCGGACTCGTTCTACGCCCTCAAGCGTAGCCAAGAAGGCAGAGATCGCCTCCTAGCGAGGCCTGCCTGAAGGTGGTCTGTCTGCTACAGGACGGTAGAGAACTGTGTCGTATTGCGGCACTGAGTTTCGCACTCCCTGTGCAGGCTTGGACGCTGCGCTGGCTGCGCCCCATGGAGGAGCAGACGAGTTGGCAGTCTCGGGGCGCTTGGGCTGCCGTGAGATGGTTGGAACCAGCGGGTGGCACAAGGGGTGTCGCCCGATGGGTCTATCGGAGCCAGGGCCGGAAACCAGAGCTGGGACGGTTCCTAGGACGCAGCTTGGGCGCACCAGCTGACCCGTCTTTTTCCCTTTCTCAACGGGGAGCCCTTCCTTCTTGTTCTCAGAAAAAGAGGCGGGTGAGAGGGAAGGGGGCCGGTTGGAGCGGTCAGGATCAAGGGTTCCTCCTTTTGTTCTGACGTGAGGTTAGTGGGGGAGCCTGAGGTAGAGGTATAGATTTTTTCCTCGGAAGCTGCAGTGGACGAGGGCGATGAGCCTTCGGTGCACGTTTCAGGAATGCCGCCAGCACAGGGAAGGTGCGTTGGCGAAGCTGTTTCCGAGAAGTGGGTACAATTCCCTTCAAAGTCTGCAGGTGCAGCGTGGATTTGCGAGCTTTGCTCCAGCAAAATATGGCGGCCTTGTGAATCAGGCGAAGGCAAGATGGCCGAGGCTGATTTCTCCGCAGGCTGTGCTGATGCTCCCGGCGATGTGAAGGGACCAGGGCCGGTTAGGAAAGCCGGAAAAGAGTTCTCCGGGCCCGGTGTAGTCGCCGCACGACGGGTACGTTTGCGTAGCTTCGCGGGGCTTGTTCTTGCTCGACGCGGGCGTCGCCGAGGTGAAAGTGGTTTTTCCACTCTTCATCTCTGATGAGTTCCGCGCTTCTCTGAGGAGGAGCTCGAAGGCTCGGGACCGCTTGGAGCTAGCGCTCAAGGTTGACCCAGATGCTGGTTCAGTTGAGGTGATGTCCATCACGCGACGTCGTGGGGAGAGGAAGAAGGAAGGAGACTGAAGAGTGAGAAAACATTGTTGCGAGAAGGTAATTATAGAGAGAAGAAATAAGTCAAAGGGTGATGGATTAAGTTTAGGTCACCCCTACTGAGCCCCGAGAGGGCTGCACTCGAAAGTGCGAAGGACATGCAAATATAAATTAGAAGGCAGAAGATGCCAAACTAGATAGCGGAATAAGAAAGAAAAGATTGAAAAACTCGGGGAGAGCTGAAGGAGCGTCCGTCCGCGCCGACGACGAGGTCTCGATAAAGTTCTTCCTTCCTCTCTCTGTCTCTCTTTCTCATGTCAACGTAGTTATGTTGCATGGCATGGTGGAGAGTGAAATAGCGACCGGGCGTCACTAATGCGAATTACGTAACTGGTGAGCCGTTTAAAAGCTTCGAACGCATTACAAGGGCTGAGCCACAATTCTTCATCGTCATCAGTCGTCACGTAAACAAAGTGCACATAATGCCTTACATATGTGTAGCTGGAACTCGCTTCTGTGCACAATGACGAATAATAACTTGTAGTGCTTCCCAACTTCACAAATATTGTGATTCGTAGCGTAGGGGATACCTTGCTAGTGTACTTGTATGAGTACCCCAAGAGAGTTTACAACGGGCTCTAGAAATGCCGCTCTTCCAGCTTTCGCTGTGACTGTGCTGCGCTTTCCGCGCAGGACTGGCGTCTTTTATTATCAAAATGAATTCTTTGCGTTTGCGCATCCCGCGTAATATGTTTTATTGCATATATGTCGATGACGCTCAAATCGTTTCAAATCTTGCAATCTTACAACGTGCCAGCGGCAGGTTCAACTGGTTTGAAAAAGTTAAAGGGACCGACACTGATTTTTATCGACCCAGCTTTTTAGGGCACGACAGGAAGCTTACCCTTCAGCGTTTGTAGCTGTAGTGGTTATCCTAAAAGCACGTAGTTCTTTTATAAGCAGTATTTTTCCCCGCAGGGGCGTCTGCGCAAGCAGGCGTTTGGTGTGTAGCGACACCACGGACCCGAGCTAACGGGGGGGTTTCGACCCCCTCCCACGCCTAGCCGTGCGTGGCTCTGCCGTGTCCGGGAAAGGGGATCCTGGGGTTTGAGCCGACGCCGGGTGATCGGACCTTTAAGGCCCCCCGGCAGAGGCAACACACCCTTTGGCCCCGGCTTCACGTAGACGGCACCCCTGGGCTGACCCACCCAGGGAAATCGGCAGTCGCCTTTTCCTGTCTCTCTCTCCCCTCATCTTCGTCTTTCTCTCTCAATTTAAATCTTTCCTGTCCTCTCCTCCCTTCCATTTACTTCCAATTTTCTAGGCGGCAAGGGTTAACCTTGTGTGGATATCCAGTCTTGGTTACTCCATATTCGGTTATAGCAGCGTTGTACGGCTGGCGATGGCAGGATTTGCTCAGCTTCTCCTGCCACGTCCCCTTGTTGGCTCGGTGGTGGGCGGCCCGCACCGCTGCCGAAATTAAGATAACTGTTATGTTAAATGCACACTCCCTCCAACTGATCGCAACCTGAAAAGGTTACGCACCGAAGCAACCACCATTTTTTTCCCAAATGCCAATGAACATTTCCCCAAATACCACGTAATACACAGTGAACAGTCGGATGGAAAAGCCAGAACATTTCGCCATTCTTGGTAGCAAGAAACCTAACAGAGCAACTGGACCAGGCTACAAGGCCTCGAAAATGGCTAGTGGCGACCTATTACTAGAACTGAGAGACAAGAAGCAGTATGAAAAGCTCCCAAACCTGACATCTTTTGGAAACATCCCTGTCAAGTCACCCCACATAGATCTATGAATACCACTCGCGGCGTCGTCTCTGACGATGACCTCCTGAACCTAAGTGACGCTGAGCTTCTCGACGGATGGAAAGAGCAAAACGTAGTAAACGTGCAACGAATAAAGATAAGAAGGGACAACACAGAAAAACCGACAAAGCACATTATACTCACATTTGGATCAAGCGAACTGCCAGAGCACATAGAAACAGGCTACACTAAACTACGAGTTCGGCCATACGTACCGAACCCGCGAAGGTGTTTTAAATGTCAAAAGTACGGCCATGGATCCCTTGTGTGTAAAGGGCAATCCACATGTGCGAAATGTGCCTCGAAAGACCACACTTCTGATAACTGTAACTCTCCATGTCATTGTGCCAACTGCGGTGGTGACCACCCAGCGTACTCACGAGCTTGTGCAGCGTGGAAAAAGGAAAAAGACATCATCTCATTGAAAGTAAGAGAGAATATATCCTTCAGGGAAGGAGATGTTCGCCATTCATGGTACAACCTATGCCGAAGTGGCGCGTCAGGGTGCAAGCGTCGTATCGGCCTCCGCCACTTGCTGGGCCTGCGCAGAACGAGCCGCACGGCTGTGGCGCCTGCCCCCAAGGCGGCAGTAGTACAATCTACTCGGCCACTAGTAAACAGAGCCCCGCGAATCACAGGGTCGTCGTGGTCGTCCAAGGCCTCGTCCGCGCCAGGCGAGAGCCCCGAAAGTCGAACCAACAGCTCGCACTGTCGAGGACATCCAGTGCCTCCAGGAGGCAATGGATACCACATCGGTACCTCTGGTGCCGAAAGACCGGCGCAGGTCTCTGGACCGCGCCAAGAAAACAAAAAAACAAATAACGGGGCCGGACGACGGTCCTGCTTCTTGAAGCAAATTCTCACATCACCCTACACTTCCCTAGTGCTGAACGCAGAACACCTACATTTTCCTCAATATGTCCACACAAATAATACAATGGAATGCCAGAGGCCTTTTTCATAACCTAGATCATATCAAAGACTTACTAAATGAATATCAGCCAAGAGTGTTCTGTGTTCAAGAAACACACTTAAAGTCGAGCCACCAGAACTTCCTAAATCAATACGTGGTTTTTCGGAAAGATCGGAATAGTGGCAATTCCTCATCAGGAGGCGTGGCAATCATTGTGCAAAAGTCAGTTGCATGCCAGCACATTGCGCTACAAAGCTCATTCGAGGTGTGGCTGTTCGGGCTATTTTATTCGATCACCTGGTAACTGTTTGCTCCATGTATATATCCCCCGACGAAAGGTTCGACAAAATAGAGTTTGAAATATGGTTGATCAGCTCCCCGAACCTTATGTGATAAATAGGAGGATTTTATGCTCATAGTACGTTATTGGGGTGCTGCGAGATGTGATGCGAGAGGTCGCGCAATAGAAAATTCTTTGCTTTTATCTGGAACCGCCTGTTCACAAGGCAGAACCAACGTACTACAGCAACCAAACACAATACATATTCATGCACAGATGTAGCCATTGATCACCATCACTTTTACCTTACCGAGAATGGAAAGTTATTATAACTCATAGGGAGTGACCATTTTCCTACTCTTCTAGAAACTAGACAATGACATGAGGAGACCAGCTTACCCCAAAAAAATGGAACTTGCGCGTGCACACCGGTGAAATCTAGAAAGCTATGTACACGTGCGCCTCGAAGAGGTGGACCACCTAAGTGTAGAAGAGCTGGCTAGCTATATCTCCGAATATCCTCAACTCTGCTAAAAGTGCATACCCTCAGTCTAGCGCAAATAAATTAATGCAAAGCATGAGTGGAATGAGGACTGTGAAAATGCAAAGAAATGCCAGAACAAAGCATGGAGCATTTTCTCTCGTACCCAACAGTAAAACTTGATAAACTTCAAAAGCTGCAAAGCTAACGGCAGGCGCATCCGCCGTATAGCCAAAAGGGAAAGCTGGACACGCTATATCTCTTCAATAAACTCTTACACAGATGCCCGCAAGGTGTATAATAGGGTCCATAAACTCAAAGGACAACACCCAAATCCCTTCCCTATGGTCAATGACTCCGGTAACACAATAGAAGAACAAGCAAACACTCTTGGCGAACACTTTGAGAAAGTATCAAGCTCAGAAAATTATACCGAGAAGTTCATGCACCATAAACGCATAGCTGAAAGTGTACCTCTGCGTCCGAACAGGCCTCTATCAGATGGATATAACCAACCACTAACACTCCATGAACTCAAGCTCGCTCTAGATTCTTGTGGAAGTTCAGCGCCTGGTTCTGACACAATTACCTATGAAATGATCGAAAATCTCCCCAACGAAACCCTAAAAGTGTCTTTTAGGCCTTTACAAACAAGATTTTCGATACTGGCCACATACCCCCTGCTTGGAAAGAGCAATTGTCCTTCCAATCCTCAAACACGGCAAAGATCCTTCCTCGGTGAATAGTTACAGGCCTATTTGCACTCACAAGCTGCCTACTCAAATATTGTGGAAAAAATGATTAACCGCCGTTTAATCTATTATCTGGAATGTAACGGTATAGTGGATCCTTACCATCTGGCTTCCGAAGAGTAGATCCATCAACTTATAATCTTGTCCTCCTTGAGTCATATGTACGTGATGCCTTTGTACACAACCAATACTGTCTTTCTGTTTTCTTCGATCTCGAGAAGGCGCATGATACTGCCTGGCGATACGGAATCCTGCAAGACTTATCATGCTTCGGAATATGTGGTAGGTTGATTAACATCCTAAGAGACTACCTATCTGAAAGGAAGTTTCGGGTAAGAATAGGTTGTGTATTATCATGCACATTTCTTCAAGAAAATGGAGTACCACAAGGAGGAGTACTAAGCTGCACACTTTTTATAGTCAAAATGAACTCTCTTCGCCTTGTAATTCCGCCTGCGATATCGTATTCAGTCTATGTGGACGACATCCAAATCAGTTTCAAATCCTGCAATTTGACCATATGCGAACGCCAGATTCAGCTAGGTGTTAACTGACTTTCGAAATGGGCTGATGAAAATGAGTTTAAATTTAACACGGGTAAGACTACCGTTGTATTGTTCTCCAGGCGAAGAGGGATACATCCTGACCCTAGCATAATAATGAATGGACAAAGCCTAATCATTGCTAAAATCAAAAATTCCTCGGGGTAATCTTCGATGCTAAGCTCACCTTCATTCAGCATATAAAACAACTGAAACTAAAATGCCTTAAAACTATGAACCTTTTAAAGATTTTATCTCATCAGTCGTGGGGGACAGACAGATATTGTCTCATAACTCTGTTTAGAAGCCTGGTTGTGTCACGCATAGATTATGGAAGCATAGTATACCAGTCAGCTTCAAAGACAGCACTCAAGCTATTGGACCCTGTATACCACTTAGGAATGCGCCTGGCCCTTGGTGCCTTCCGTACCAGCCCTGTACAAAGCCTTTATGCAGAGTCAGATCAGTGGCCTCTGGACTATCAGCGCACATATCTAGGAGTCATCTATGCAACCCGAATCATGTCCCTGAAGCAGCACCCATGCAAAATGCTTATAAATGATGTGTCTACAAAACAGCTATGTGTAAACCGGCCTTCAATCGCCCCGCCGTTTCCGTTGGCAATAAAACCTGTTGCAGAAAAACTTGAAATTAATTTCGCGGATTTGCAGAAAATTGATCATGCTGAAGTCGTTGCCCCTTGGAAGCAGCGTCCGGTCACTTGTGACTGGTCCTTTAAAGACCTCAAAAAGAAAACTTGTGCAAATGCGCTAATAGAGCAACATTTTTTGGCCCTTGAGCACAAATATCATTCAACCGCCTTCTTCTCTGATAGATCAAAGTCTTCAACATCTGTATCCTGTGCAGCCTACGGCCAAAACTTCTCCAGCACCAAGACCTTACATACACATACCAGCATTTTTACGGCTGAAGCGTTTGGAATACTGCTAATTATTGAGCACATTATACAACACAAGATACAAAGGTCTATAGTGTACACAGATTCCTTAAGCGTAGTTACAGCCTTGTCCTGTGGCAAGTACAGCAAAAACACTGTTTTCAACAAGCTTCTTAATACTATCAATGCAGCCTATAACTTAAACCTTTCTATAGTTCTATGCTGGGTGCCAGGTCACTCTGGCATCGCAGGCAATGAAATAGTGGACAAGAATGCCTGAGAAGCCGCTAGTCGGCACACTATAGATGTAAATTGTGTTCCTGGTGTGGACCTAAAACTGTTGTACGGAGAGCGCTACGTAGACACTGGCAAGCTGAATGGGACAAACAAGTCGACAACAAGCTCCGTCTAGTAAAACCGCAAATAACAAAACCTATCCCACAAAAACTCAACAGATTCACCGAAGTCACCCTAGCACGTCTCAGGATAGGCCACACCTATGCCACACATAATCATCTCCTGACAGGCAGTGATCCACCGATGTGTATGCACTGTGCAGAGAACCTAACCATTCTGCATGTCCTGATTGAATGTCCCGCGCTTCACCAGGAGTGACTGACCCATTTTAGGGAACTTCACCGCTGTAATATTCCACCTCATCCCGCGCTATTCTCATGACTCGACCCAATGTTTAACCATAAGCGACTTTTTAAGTACCTTGAAAAAATCAAGTTTTTAGAAATGGTATCATACCGCCCTAGTCACCAGGCTGGGCCTCACATGTGAGGTACAGCCTGTTGCCGTCCGTATTGAAGTACGTCCGAGCCCTCGCAGGTCTTGCGCAGGCAAGAATTCGGCAGTGAGGTACTTGGACCTTGCCGACTAATTTACCGTGAGAACCTGCAGCCAACAAATTCAAGGCCTTGTAATGAAATAGACATTCATTTTTAGAGACACCGTAGTTATATATATTTTATAGATATGCCCCTGTACAGCAATTATTATAACTGGCGATTTTAGACAACTAAACTGAAACTATGCCACTTGTACTGGCGCTCTTTGGCCTTAGATGCCCTTGTGCCAATAAAACATAATAAAACAACATACCTATCCCATGCTGGCTGAAGCGGCATGCCTTGTAGCTCCCATAGACACTAGCGCCAGAGTTCCCTCCTACGTCTTCATCCTACGTCTCCTACCCTACGTCTTCACTAGTCTCAGCTGCAGCGAAGCTGTCCGTGGTGTTGGTCTCGAGTTCCGAAAGCAGGGTGAATTGTATCATTGCTTATCCCTTGGAGAGTCATGAGCATCTCTACAATGGCTGGTACCAAGGAAAAAACATTCACTGGTGAAGGTATTTTGCAACGGTATTTTCTCTCTGCACATGAGTGTTCCTCAATGTCTGAGTTATATTACTCTATTGTGGCTGCATGCTACTGTTTCCTGAATGGGATTCAGCTCAATGAAACTCTGCTGAATGTTTGCGGACACACGCACATTTCACACTCACTGACTGGTCAGTGACAAATTTTCGCCACACAATGAAGCAGAATCACATGAACCGTTTTATTTTCATTGCTTGTGCCTCATGCAAGGCGAAAGGTCACAAGCAGAAGCAATGTGCAGATTTTCTGCACATTGCTTCTGCACAGCAATGTGCTTCTGCACAGCAATGTGCAGAAAATCTGCACATTGCTGCTGGTTGTGACCTTTTGCCTTGCATGCCATGCACTGCAGAATTGTCCACACTTGGGCTGTGCCGCCTTGTCTTGAAGGGCTCCAGTGCGTAGGAAAGGTGGTCCGCAGTGCGAGGCTTGCTGCTTTTGACAGCGCTTTGATTCCTAGGCCTCTTGATACGTGGTAGCCATCCACAGCATAAAATGCTGGCTTAGGTGCCTTGCACCTTCCGAGGAACCTGTCCTGCAGTGGTAAACATCATACACAATGAACCATTCTCATTAAGCAGATTTTTCGTGTGTTGGTACATTAAAATGTAAGTACCCGTCGAATGGAATGCTAAGAATTTGTGCTGAAATACTAAATTTTATAGAGTGCCTATTTCACTGCATGCTTGTATCAAACATTCAAAGTTCGCTACTTGCACAAGTGGTAACGCTGCTGCAATATCATTATAATTGTACATACATAGTACTGTCATGCATTATCATATGATTTATTTGTGACCCTCAGAATTTTCACTATAATGAGCGAGGGCACACATGGCAAGTCAGTGCAGTAAGAGGAAAAGTAAGTTGACCACGAAGTGTAAAGTGAATAATTTTGTGCAAGTTATAATTACAGCACATAATAAAGCATTGTTGCAGAAGTTGAAGAACCTGGTCAGGATTGAAAAGTGAGACAAAGAGCTGTGTGTGACTTATCTTATCATGGTGAGCAGTGCTTGTAAGGGACAGTGGCAGGTGATTGCATTCATTAATTCAGTGTGGAATGAATGAACGCAAGCAGCAGTACCGCAAATCGGAACATTTGTAGCTCACAGTAAGTGAAAAGAATAAACGCGTTATCAAGCAAGACCAAAGATAAAGGTGCTCTAATCTGATGTCACGGTTAGTAAAGCTTGTGAACGAGGCTGAGGTGATAAATGTCATGTCAAAGGAAAAAAGGCTTACGTTATGGTACATTGTGCTCCATTTTAGTGACACTAGCTATGAATCGTCAATTATATGCGATGAAACATGCAGTGCCATTTTGGGCAGCTTCCTATTTGTGGAGTAGGGTAGTATCCCTGGAATAATGCAAACTCCAATGAAAGCCTAAGTTCAGCTATATAGTTCTTTTAATGTAACTGGAGAAGAGCGCATGTTTCTGCATAAGCATACCTGCCAAGTCTCTCGGATTACCCGGGAGACTCCCGGATTTTGAACGTTCCTCCCGGTTGTACGGATTATAGGAAAATCTCCCGGAAATCCAGTTTTGCCCCGCGCGTCCAGTGCATTGCGCGCGCCCCGTGCGTAACGGTGACGCGAGATGGGACGTTTCGCGTACAGATGCGCTACACGCAATTTAAAAATTGATCCTAAACGTGTTATAGGTTATATCAGCCGTTAATATTTCGTAGATGATGCGCTTGCGTACACACAAATCTATCACACAAGTTATCTCGCCTTCAAAAATTTGTCTTGAGCCCAGCACTTAAAAGGGTAGCCGTTACCGGTCTGTCGAGATAGCGTGTTCACCAGCGCTTGCGACCGTCCCCGTCTCAACGGCGCCCCTTATGGTCCCATTGCCTGACGAAATAACTGGTAAGCAAGCGATGACAGGCCTCGCACGCGGAGCGATGTTATCGCATGTGCCCTCCGCGCGACGGTGACGGCCGGGTCGTTTCATCTCTGTTCAACCGCGTTCGTCCCTAGCGCTAGCGCGCATTTACTCGCACGTGAAACAGACGATGCGTAGTCGATGTTATCGGTTTGGACTCCGTACAGATCAGCGGCGACCGCAAAATCCCACTGACAGTGTCCATATAATTGCTATCGCAGTACCCCCCCCCCCCCCCCGTGTAGTAGATCTCCCGGATTCCGTTTCTCCAAACTTGGCAGGTATGCATAAGTATCCTAACGTGTATTTGCATTTTAGCATTATGTCTTTGATGTGATACTTCCATGAATGATTACTGCAAAGGTTAACATTTCGTATTTGTAAAATGAAATGGGTTCAAGGGTAATTCTATTGAGCGCATATTTAGGGCTTGGGTATATAGGGCCACACAAATTTCACTGCTAGACAAAAAAACTGCAGTATCTTTTGCCATCCATGTTACAACGTAAAAATGTTCCCATACCTCTAAGTTAATGTAGACAAAGTTGTCTACTGCAGCAATGTGCATCTTCATTATTTGGTTCACCCGCTGCCTCTTTCCGGGTTGTACGCTCCTCTCACCAAGGAGTGGCGGTATTGAGAACCACAGCACCTTTTGGGCCACTGTGAAGGCGCATCTCAAGACACGCTGCAAAACGAAAGATCACTTTGGAATGAGTACACGAATGCACAACTTCCTACCGCTGGACCTACAAAATCGGGCGGTTCGTGAAAGTGGCATTGATGCGCGACAACGCAGAAATAACTTGTTTTTATCAGGGTCACAGCAACGTCGTGGACAACTATAAATATCTGCCATTAAAGATGTCACGTCCCTTGACAACAGCGCCCTTTTATAATAATAGCGCCGAAAAATAGTACTTTTGACGTGACGTCACAGACAATTTCTCTGCACTTTGTATCTCAACATGGCGGCCACCGTGACTTTTCTCTCATTACAGTGTCAGTGCAGAGAGTCGTTCCCACCTTACATTCTTTTGTGCTGTTCCTGTGCCTTGGGGGAACAAAAAGGAACGCAACCGAGCACTTGCTCTAATCTGATGTCACGGTTTTTTGCTCCGCGCGTTACGCGGCATCTCAACCAGCTTGTACCCTTAAGATCTATATCTTGCTTTATTATTTGGCGCATGTGTGTTATTGTAGGTTATGTTGCGCTAAAATCGGAGAAATACAGCAAAGCTAAGTGGACAAAAAGAGCGCCATCAATGCAAAATGGCAAAATGTCGGGTTGAACCCCCGCCCCCTCTCTCTCTCTCTCTGCCAGTGCCGAGAGGATGATTTTAAATCACGAATCGTTTCCGCGCGCGACTAACATCAGAAGAATTGTTAAAAATCGTTTTATGTGTAGGACACTTCGTGTGCAAGGAAAATATCCTTTTTGGCTAGCTGTGCGCTGCAGTATGGCGCGATACTGAGAAAAAAGCGTGCGTATGTGCTAGCGCGAATTTCTCCGTGCAGACACTCCAGCTGAGGTTAAGGATCCCACCTGAACAGAGCGAAATTTATACACAAGGCCAACACCAATGGCACAATCTACATAACCCAGCGCTACGCCATATTTTGTTGGGTACGTGTTGACGCAAACACGTGGACATCCATTGCAACACACAATCGTGGCGTCTAAAAATCGCGAACTTTATCGTTAACAACATTAGATGGATATTTCGGGCAATCACCACAATAACATACACCTACCTTTATTCCATCAGCAATTTCTTCTGCACGTTGAGTGGTGCAGAGGTCATTTCCTCCGACATAAATGACGAGGAAATGTAGCCCTGGGCGCAACTCCTTCACTGCCTCCATGACTCTCGCGGCCTTGGCTCCGCCAGAACTAAACGTGCCCGTCGCGATATTGTTTCCTAAATGCAGTCTTGAACTGTTAAGATATTTCAATTGGCTGTCGCCGATGAAGCATCCGCGTAGCTGCGTGCCTGTTGGGGCTGCTGCCATGTCGTCCGAACAGTATGAAGCCTACTAGTGCACTGCGTCCGGCACTTCAGCTACGTCTTTCCCTGAAAATTTTTCGCTCCACGTTTCCCTCACCGCCTGACGTGACCTGCATCGGTGAGAACGAGCGCCGCCTATCGTGACTGACGCTTGGAACTACAGTGGCCGATCATGCTGGCCGTGAATTTTTTGCCGGTCATGCTTATGTAGTATACTCCATAGGGCAAAATGCTGGCGCACAATTTCTACGATGTAGCAGCTGTGCAGGCATCTTTGGCGTAGCCAGGCGTGTAGGCGGCTGAACTCCGACCTCTTCGCTAGTGAATGTTTTTTTTATTAGGGATAAGCAATGATAAAATTAACCCTGCTTTCGGAACTCGAGACCAACACCACGGACAGTTTCGCTGCAGCTGAGACTAGTGAAGACGTAGGGTTTCATTATAGAAAAAAAGAGTATTTTTTTTTCTTTCAGAGGACCAGAGACATGGTGCGGGTATGCAGAGAGCTGCCTCTGTACACCCGCACCCTGCTATCATCCAGGATAAACTTCAGCACGAATGCTTGCAAACTGCAGGAATAGGCCACGCGAATGCACAACCTGATCGAAACACTTTAATAGCTCATCAAAGGCAGCTTTTTATCTCCCATGTGCTACACGAGCATGAAATATTGCTCGCAGCGTCACAAAGTTGTGCTCGAGTCAAAATTAATATGCCGACGACCACTGGTGTAACAAAAGAGACCCCACTCAACAGTGATATGTCCAGATAGTTTTATTGAACGTTTGCGGTGGGTACAAAGTCTCAGCCTGTTTGCCAATGTGTTGGGAAACATAATTTTGTAACACGTTCGGCTGCACAACGTGCACTTGTTCTTGATCCATCCAAACTTCTGCTGGGCTGCCTAAAATAGGTGGGAAGAAAAAAATCCCTGTTGGTCCGCGAGGTGCAAACACCACTGCTGTCGCTGAAACTAGCAACAGCAGGCCCGCTATCCACCACCTGGGGACCGCGCTCTCTAGCAGGCAGGTTCTGCCAAGAGTGCCATTGCATGGTCTGGTAATACCAGCCTTTGGAAAAAGTACGGACACGATGGTGCCATAGCACCAACAGACAAATATTAAAGGGACCAACAAGCAGTCATTATGGTACCCGTTTTCTTCAGCGCAATGGAAAACCAGTCAGACTCTCTAATCACCGAATGTTAATGCGGGCAATGCTGTGAAACATTTATAATCCAAAATTTTCCATTTAAGGCGACTACGAAGTGATATACATAGAACACATGCTGCAAACAGTGCGAGGTCAGGGCGAGAGCAGCTTCCTAACATGCCTGCGTTCTGCGTGCATGCCCCGTACCTGCACATGCTTGACTATAGTTGTCGCAAACGCACTACAGTTTCTCAACGTACAACTCCTTTGACTTCGTAAGCAGCACAGAATGGAAATTGGATTGATCATAATATGTGTAGCCTAATTTTGACCACTAATTATGATGGTCGATCATGAAAGCATCAGACTGCATACAACAAAGTGAACGCCTCTGCAATCTGGTTTCAGGGCTCTTTTGCTAGACTGTGCGACAGGGCTTTTTTTTTTTGTGACCTTTCAGTGAGATTTAAAAATATCAATACAAATGACATCGCAATAAAGGGTGCTTGATTCTGTCACTATAATTCACGGTCCTTTCACTCCCACCCGAATACGGACACATTCTGACCAGTTAACAGTCCCTTTAAAGTCTATAACGCTTCAAGGATACATGAGTCAACCAACAGTGCAGCTCCACTAACATCAGGAACCTGTCCACTTGAGGCTGAAACGACAAAAAACAAACAAACAAAAAACACAGCACCGTGCCGCCAGTACTGCAACAGATGCCTCTAGATTGTCCAAAAAGAAACACATATTAAGAAACCAACTAAAATAGCAAATCCTGTAAACAGAAGTGGTACGGCACTGCAGCTTTGCTAGGGCATGAAAAGTCTGGTGCTGGCCTGGAACAGCACCAGTGCAGCTGCACTCGAGCCTGCAGCCACACGGATGCGGTCACAGACTGCGACCCAAACAGAGGCTGCAGAAAAGGCACCAGTAGGAATTCTAGGATCCGAGATCCCCAGCAGTGGCTGGCAGCAGCTATCGCGTCCTAGCGCCGTACTGCCAGCATAGCAAGGGAAGCGTGTCGAGTTCCTAAATGCCGCTGTGAATTACTGTAGCTGCCTTCAATAGGGCAATGCAGCCTCAGCCGCAATGCCAGCCATCTTGCATATTACGCTAGTGTGCCTCTCCTCGGGAATGCTTCAAAATAAATAAGCGAGGTTCAGTAGCGATGACTGCAGCTCTGTGAGCTCGTCAACATGCTTTCGAGGACATTCTTTAGTGCCTCCAGCCATTTTAGAGGCACACAAAGCTAATATGGCTTCCGCAGGGTTGGATGGCACAGGATGCTTCCTCTTGCCGGCTGGGGCAGGAGGAAGCATTCTTTATCAACATTGCAGCCATCACTTTTTCTAAAAAATCACCCACCCACTAAAATCACCCACTACAAATGGTGCTTTGTCCTCGAAGTTACTAATGCGGCCCAGTATGCACCAAGATTGGCCGGGTGAACTTCTTGAAGTCGGCAGATCGTGAAGGTTAAAGCTAAGCCTCAGAATGCTCGGTTGTTTTCTTACACCTGCAGCACTCGCTGTGCGCCTGCGCTGAGGCCGAAAATGGTGGTATTTCCCACCGGCTAGCTGCAATACTTCCAGGCACTTCTTGGGCGTCTGTAACAAAGCCCTTGCAGTTGAAGGAAGCGCGCTGAAGCATTCTTGGGACGGTAGTATTCCCAAGAGCGACGTTACTGATTTATGCGATGCGCGAAATTGTAAGGCCCACACTCGCAGTCTCTTACGGAAGCTCTCCGCACTGCCAAGTTCGCAAACTTGCTCCTCGTTGTTCCCAGTAGGTGCCAATTCGAAAGACTCACTCTGCGTCACCTGCGATGTGGCTGAAGTCAAGGCCGCAGCGCTGCTGTCATAGAGGGCACCACGTTCAATGTCTCCGTGGTCATGAGACAGAAACACTGCAACGTCTGGTGTAACAGGCGTTGCCAGAAATCAAAAACATGCCCTTGGTGCCCATCCGTTTCCGGTACGATCGAGGAGTGTGCCAAAGACAGTTCTCTGTTATCCACACAAAGGCAACGATGGCCGTCTTCGAGATCAAACGCACAAGCCTCGGAGGGCAAGTCATTGTCCCCTTCGGCGTTAGGGAAATCTCGGCCAACGCACCGCGAGTCACATAAGATATTGTCCGCACTGTCAATAAGTCGAAAACTAGCACTGACACGCTGATTTATCTGCGCCGAAATTCGCGTTCCGCGCTTTCAGGCATTTTGAACAGTACAGTAAAATGGTGGCTAGACCACGTTGTTGGGCTAGTCAGTTGGTACATACATAGGTAAGCTATAAAGGTATACGACGCCAGGGCTAAAATGAATTGACCTCTCTTTTTTTCCGTTATTTAACTGAAGCGGCTTACACCTTCCATATAAATATTTAACTGAAGACATTCACCTGACATGCTACTGATCCTTTGAGGGCTTTTGCGAACAGTAGTCACATTGACCCAACTTGACTTGACTGCATGCTTGACCAGCTTGACTGGCTGCTGGCTTATGATGATTATGATAGCAGTGGTTCACTACAAAATAGGTACAATCGCAGCCAATCAGGCCTAAAAGCATGTTTACTGCGCCGGTGACCAGATTTAGGTACCGTGTATTGACTTTGTGAGCACCACCAGGAGGCACCAACGGTCATTGTAGCAGATGGGAAAACGTGCCATGCAGGTTATGTTGCCACCAGCCTGCCACCACCACCCGAGATTGAAATGAAGACGAAATCGGTCGTCCTGGCGCAACACCACGACGAGCAGAAGTTGACGAAGCACCGACAGCGTTCTCGCGAGCGCGACGACGCCTGGTCAGTGCGAAAGTGCCAAATGTTACTCGGAATGACCCGGAAGAAAAGCAAGAACAAAAAGAGGGCCAGTGGGCATCGCAAGAAGGGGCGCAAGCGCGACAAGATACGTGCAGGATAAGATATTGGAGCTTATAGTGCTTAAAGTGTTTTGAGTTTGAATGTGTTGCATTATTATATTCTGTATGAAGTGTATATGGCTAGTGAGCCCAAGTGTCGGTTGCGTGAAATTATGTGTACAGTGCTATTTCTATAATTGTATAAGCGCTGTAAATGCAGAGCTGTGTGCTTTCGCATTACTTTCTATGAAACGTGTGATGGAGTGTTATCTTTATGTACCTGTGTTTATCTTTCATGAGACGTGAGATTGAATCGCAATGTGAATGGTATTGAGAGTTCTATTGTGAATGTGAGGCAGATTGTATGATTGACTGAGTTATGGACTCTGTATGTGGGATGTTTGGTTGTGTATAGGTGCGCTCATTTGTGTTGTTTGAATAGTATGTGGTAATATCCTTGAAACGGGGGGGCAGTATCACAAACGGGCGCTCAATTAGCCGCCCGTCACCGATTTAAAACGACGACTTCAAATCCCGGCGCCGGCGGTTACCCGTAACAGAGCGCACGCAACTAAAGAACGTATCAAAAGACGCCACGTGCGAGCCAGCGCGCCTCTTCACTTGTTTTGACTTCTTTTGACTTATTTTTTTACTTATTATGCTTGTTGTCATTTTAAGGAATGTTTTGCTGTCATTATCATCAGTTGTAAAGGCTTCCATTTTAAAGGGACAGTAAACAACCCCCCTGGTCCAAAATGTATGATGCGATAACTGTGCACTTGTACGATGTGGACATGGTACCGCGCAAAGCTGTGACAAAGCTGTGGACGTCATCTGTTTCTGCTGGCTCATTTAAAGAGGTTGCCGGTAACTTTATCACAGGCTTGCTGAAATGCTACAAGCTATGGAAGAGTGCAATGGCTCTGAAGTCTAGAGTGGTTGTACACGACATTTATAAAGTGCCTCGCGCAAGTATCACGAATTTCAAATAGCAGTCACACTCAGGTCTAATACTCACAACAGCGTCTGCAGACAAATTCTGGTAAAACGCAAGCTCAGTCGACCTTTAGATGTCCATGAAATGCTTGAAAGCCAACACTTCTGATGCCCAGTTTGACCACCTTGTGAATATTAAGCTGCCACAGGTGGTGGGCTTTCACAGACAACTGGTAAAAGCTGTTTTGTGTACGTAACCCAAGAGCAGTGCCACGTAAGTAAAAACATGCGAGTCAAACGATCTGCACTAAACTCTCCACAGATTGGTACATACTGCACTGTTAAATGGAACGTCTCAAACAAAGGTGAAAACCAGCTAACATTATGGATATTGCCAGCAGTCTTGAATCCGTTGCAAGAGATTTCTCTGCTGAGCCAATCATTTTATGACTACTGACCTACCTTCGTTTTGAAGACTGAAGACATGAATTCACTTCATCAAAAGTAACATGAAAATGAACAACCTTAGTTATGCAATTTGCGCTAGAATGCTTTGGTTTCCCGTGCAACACAAATTGCACAAACCGGCTCTCTCAACACCAGACGCGTATAGATGAGACTCTGGCTAAGAGCATGTCCAATGTTGTTACCATTATCGTTTTCAGGGCTTGACGTGCTTTGTACCAGTACCTTAATTTCGCTATTTTATATTCCGCTTTAATCGGATCTGTTGGCAGTGCCGGTCGTGATCCACATGTCGGCATTTTAATCCTCAAGACCTCTATTACATCATTTTACTGCAAACAATGAGCGACTAGCGAGGCTAAATAGTTTTTAAAAAAGCTGCGTGCCGACCACGACGGCACGGCATTTTCATGCCGGCGCAAGCTTACCTCGGCGTTCAAGATGCGAACACATGGCCAGCACTTTAGCGTAGCCGTCAGCTTGCAGTTCAGCAAGCGCGCTTTCCGTGTCTTGCGCTCCGCATCGGCGTCTTCGGGGTTGAAGCAGCGTGGGAGCACCTTGAAGACATAGACAATAGGGGCCACGTCGTGCTGCAGTTGTAAAACTAACTCCTGAAATGTAAAGAAAATGCAACTTTCAGCTCCGGAACAATGCAACCTTGAGCAACTGACGCCAAGCATAAGATAATAATACGTACCCCAATATTGTCGCATATCTCCTGAGGCTCCGCGTTGACGTTGGCAAGGTCGTTGCCTCCAACGTATAAAATGGCAAAATCAACGCGCTGGAAGCGCATCGAACTGACAGCCTCGGCCATGCGCAGAGCGTCAAAGCCAGCGTAACTAAATGTGCAGGTCTTGACGGAGGCCTTCAAGGGAAGGCGACTCCTGCACATAAATTTCACTTGGCTGTCGCCAATCACTACGCCGCGCAAAGAAGGCATAGCTAGCTAGCTCCACATGCAAAGACAAGGCCGACGAGGCTTGACTGCGACTGTTGACTGGCAGCTTAGCAAAGGCTGGGGACAAGGCCGAGGAATCGTCGGATCTTTCCCTAGCTACAACAGTACCTGTCTAGGGGCAGGGAGTACCTCCCTATGGTAACGTCAGATCCGGTTTCGCGCCAAACCGGGAGAGCCCCGACTCCGGGGATACGCTTTCGCCTACTCACGAGCTTGTGCAGCGTGGAAAAAGGAAAAAGACATCATCTCATTGAAAGTAAGAGAGAATATCTCCTTCAGGGAAGCCAGGAGGAGATGTTCGCCATTTCATGGTACGACCTATGCCGAAGTGGCGCGTCAGGGGGCAGCGTCGCATCGGCCTCCGCCACTTGCTGGGCCCGCGCAGAGCGAGCCGCCGGCTGTGGCGCCTGCCCCCAAGGCGTCAGTAGTACAATCTACTCCGCCAACCAGTGAACAGAGCCCCGCGACTCCAGGGTCGTCGGGTCTCAAGGCCTCGCCGCGCCAGGCGAGGCCCGAAACTCGAACTAACAACTCGCACATGCGGGCATCCAGTGCCTCCCAGCAGGCAATGGATACCACATCGGTACCTCTGGTGCCGAAAGACCGGCACAGGTCTCTGGACCGCGCCAAGAAAGCAAAAAAGCAAATAACGAGGCCGGTCGACGGTCCTGCTTCTTGAAGCAAATTATCCCACATCAACACCCTACACTTCCTTAGTGCTGAACGCAGAACACCTACATTTTCCTCAATATGTCCACACAAATATTACAATGGAATGCCAGAGGCCTTTTACATAACCTAGATTATATCAAAGACTCACTAAATGATTATCAGCCAAGAGTGTTCTGTGTTCAAGAAACACACTTGAAGTCAAGCCACCAGAACTTCCTAAATCACTACGTGGTTTTTCGGAAAGATTAGAATAGTGGCAATTCCTCATCAGGAGGCATGGCCATCATTGTGCAAAAGTCAGTAGCATGCCAGCACATTGTGCTACAAAGCTCATTCGAGGTTGTGGCTGTTCGGGCTATTTTATTCGATCATCTGGCCCCGCAGGGGCGTCTGGAAACAGGCGTTTGGTGTGTAGCGACACCACGGACCCGAGCTAACGGGGGGCTTCGACCCCTCCCACGCCTAGCCGTGCGTGGCTGTGCCGTGTCCGGGAAAAAAGGGGATCCTGGGGGGTTGAGCCGACGCCGGGTGTTTGGACCTTTAAGGCCCCCCGGAAGAGGCAACACACCCCTTTGGCCCCGGCTTCACGTAGACGGCACCCCTGGGCTGACCCACCCAGGGGAATTCGGCAGTCGCCTTTTCCTATGTTTCTCTTCCTACATCTTCGTCTTTCGCTCTTACTTTAAATCTATCCTGTCATCTTCTTTCTTCCGTTTACTTCCCAATTTTCCAGGCGGCGAGGGTTAACCTTGTGTAGTTATCCAACCTCGGATAGGTATATTTGGTTATAGCGGCGATGCATGGCTGACGTCTCCAAGTGTTATTCAACCTTGTAGCATCCCCTTGTTGGGCTCGGTGGTGGGTGGCCACCATCGCCGCCGAACTTTACTAGTCCCTCATGGCAAACGCTCTGCCCTCACATCCTGATCGCTCCCTCAAAAGGTGGCGCACCGAAGATACATCACTTTTCGCTAAACAGAAGCAGGCTTTCCCCAAGTTCCACGTTGTGCACAGTAATCATGAAACCAAAACAGTCCGAACTATGTCACCATTTCTTGTCTCAAAGTCGCTGACGGATGCAATTGGCCCAGGCTATAAAGCTACGAAGATGGGAAGCGGAGATCTTCTTCTTGAAGTCCGCGACAAAGAACAGTACGATAAACTAGGACACCTTGTGGCTTTTGGCAGTTTTCCGATCTCTGTGACAGCACATCGCACAATGAACACTGTGAAGGGCGTAGTGTCCGACGAAGACCTAGTAGAACTCACTGAAGCAGAACTCTTAGATGGATGGAAAGATCAAGATGTAGTAAATGTCCAGCGCATCACAATCAGGCGAAACAACAACGAAATCCCGACGAAACATTTAATACTCACTTTTAATTCTACTACCCTACCTGAGACTCTAGAAAGCGGCTGTGTGAAACTTCATGTCAGACCATACATTCCAAACCCGCGACGTTGCTTTAAGTGCCAACGGTTCGGTCATGCGTCACAGAGCTGCCGAGGGCAGCTTACTTGTCCTAAATGCGGAACAACGGGCCATTCTGCCGAAGAATGCACTCACGATGAGACACACTGCGCGAACTGCGATGGAGACCACCCTGCATACTCCAGAGCTTGTCCAACTTGGAAGAAAGAAAAAGAAATAATAACGCTAAAAGTAAAAGAGAACATAACGTTCCGTGAAGCGCGACAACGTCTTTCATCGTCCTTCGCTTTCAAAACGTCTTTTGCCGAAGTGGTGCGACAGGGGGCGGCACCACAACGGCCTATCGCGGTTGCCCGGACCACGCGCAGCGTGCCGAGGCAAACGCCACCCGCCCCCATTGTGGGAGCAGCGAAGGCTGCCCCGCCTACTCTGAATCTGACCACACCGGCGGCCACTACAAGCTCCGGCACCGTAGAGGCCAAGGAGAGCACATCGCCCTCCGGCTCGGTGGCGTCCAAGACTTCGTCACACCAGGCGAAGTCCCCACCTGCCAAGCCAGAGATGCCGGCGACTCCAGGGTCGTCGGGTCTCACGACCACGCCTCGCCAGGCGAGGTCGGACAAACAAGCCAGCAGCTCGCATACGCGGGCGTCCAGTGCCTCAAACGAGGCAATGGACACAACTCCGGTGCCTCTGGTACCGAAAGAGCGGCATAGCTCCCTGGAGCGCGCTAAGAAAACCAAAAAGCCGATAATGGGGCCCGACGACGGCCCTGCTACTTGAGCTCTAAATCTCGACCTAAACAACACCCACTTCCTTCTCGTACACACAGCACTACCTGACATCCAATATGGAAGCACAAATTATACAATGGAACGTGAGAGGACTGCTTAGAAATCTCGACGATGTCCAAGAACTCTTACACAAACATACACCAAAGGTGCTGTGTGTACAAGAAACACACTTAAAATCCAAACACACGAACTTTCTGCGCAGCTACATTATTTTCCGGAAGGACCGGGATGATGCCATCGCGCCATCCGGGGGTGTAGTCGTTATAGTTAATCAAGGAGTAGCATGCACACATTTACCACTTCGAACTTCCCTTGAGGCGGTAGCTGTTCGAGCGGTTCTTTTGAACAAACTCGTCACCATTTGCTCTCTCTATATACCTCCACATTACCAACTGCAAAAACATGAATTTCAGTCTTTAATAGATGAGCTCCCTGAACCTTACCTCGTACTTGGGGACTTTAATGCGCATAGCTGTCTATGGGGTGACTCCCGCTGCGATGCGCGAGGCCGTCTAATTGAACAGTTCCTTTTCTCTTCCGGCACGTGTCTCTTGAATAAAAAAGAGCCAACATACTATAGCCTTGCGAACAATACCTACTCGTCCATAGACCTCAGCATCACATCTCCATCACTTCTGCCCCTTCTAACATGGAAAGTCATTAATAATCCCTATGGAAGTGACCATTTTCCTATAGTTCTGAGCACCCCAATAGTTAATGAATGTCCTCCACAGGTTCCCAAATGGCAAATTGACAAAGCCGATTGGGAACAGTTTCGTAAAATGGCTCTCTTAAGTTGGACCAACATGCGTGCTTTAAGCATAGATGAAGCTGTCGACTACTTTACAGCTTTTTTGATTAATGCCGCAATGAAGTGTATCCTACAAACAGCTGGACTGCCCGGCAAACGACGTGTGCCATGGTGGAACACCGAGTGTCGAAACGCGCGCAAAAAACAAAATAAAGCATGGAGGCTGCTTCGGGACTCGCCGACAGCCGAGAATCTAGACAGTTTTAAAAACATAAAGTCACAAGGCAGGAGAACTCGCCGACAGGCAAGAAGACAAAGTTGGCAGAAATTTTTATCGGGGATTAACTCATATACACAGGAGGCTAAAGTCTGGAACATGGTTAGTAGGGTAGCAGGCCGACAAGCACATTCACTTCCCCTAATAAACACACAACGTGACAGCTTGGAAGACCAGGCGAACTTCCTAGGTGCACACTTCGAACAGGTGTCGAGCTTGTCACACTACACGGAAGATTTCCAACGATACAAAACAAGAATCGAAAAAGAGAAACTAGAGCGTAAATCCACAAAATACGAAGCATACAATGAACCTTTCTGCATAACTGAGCTACAAGCATCGCTTAATTGCTGCAATAATTCCGCCCCAGGCTCCGACCGTGTTGTGTATGAAATGTTGAAACACCTGCCATTTGAAACACAAAAAACCCTCCTTTCCCTATATAATGCTGTTTGGTTTTCCGGTGAGATCCCCTCGGCCTGGAAAGAAGCCATTATTATTCCTATTTTAAAACAGGGCAAGGACCCATCCTCCGTTGCGAGCTACAGGCCCATTGCACTAACAAGCTGCCTGTGTAAACTTTTTGAAAAGATGATAAACCGCCGACTTATACATTTCCTCGAAGCAAACAAATCACTTGACCCATACCAGTGCGGTTTTCGAAAGGGTAGATCTACCTCTGACCACCTTATCCGTATCGAGGCACAAATTCGCGACACTTTTGTTCACAAGCAATTCTTCCTTTCGGTGTTCCTCGATATGGAAAAGGCCTACGACACCACATGGCGCTTTGGAATATTAAGAGACCTGTCCCACTTAGGTGTACGCGGGAGAATGTTAAATATAATAGAGAGTTACTTGTCCAATCGAACATTTCGTGTTCGAGTGGGCAATGCCTTGTCCCGAATATTTGTCCAGGAAACTGGAGTGCCGCAAGGTGGTGTCCTGAGTTGCACACTTTTTATTATAAAAATGAATTCCCTACGTCTGTGTATTCCACGGAATATGTTTTATTGCACATATGTCGACGACGTGCAGATCGGTTATAAATCCTGCAACCTTTCAATGTGCGAGCGGCAGGTGCAACTTGGTTTAAACAAGGTAACCAAATGGGCAGACGAGAACGGGTTCTGCCTTAACCCGCAAAAAAGTACTTGCGTATTATTCTCAAGAAAGAGAGGCCTCCATCCCGATCCGGACATTAATCTGCATGGCCAGCGGCTGCCTGTGAAAACGGAGCATAAATTCCTCGGCGTAATTCTAGACACGAAACTAAGCTTCATATCACACATAAAGTATATAAAGAACAAGTGCTTAAAAACAATGAATATTCTAAAGGTGTTGTCACGCACTACTTGGGGTAGTGACAAGAAGTGTCTGATGAATCTTTATAAAAGCCTGATACGCACGCGCCTGGATTATGGGGCGATAATATATCAGTCTGCGACACCAAGCGCGTTGAAGATGCTTGACCCTGTCCACCACTCGGGTATTCGTCTTTCTACGGGCGCTTTTCGCACCAGCCCCGTGGAAAGCCTCTACGTCGAATCGAACGAGTGGTCGCTCCACCTGCAGCGATCCTACATGTCGTTTCTATACTATCTCAAAGTGAACGCAGACAAAGAACACCCCTCACACCCCACAATAAATGATTTATCTAGTTCTGCCCTTTTCGACCACCGTCCTTCGGTGCGAGAGCCCTACTCACTTCGTGTGAGGGGCTTGGCTGAGGAAACGGGTGTGCCACTTTTCGAACACTGTCTATTGGCTCCCGCTGCACAACTACCGCCGTGGCGGTGGCAGCTTATAGACTGCGACCTTTCTTTCATGGAAGTAACGAAACACGCGCCTATTGCACATATCCGTACATACTTCCTTGAACTACAACACAAATACACTTGTGCAGAATTCTTTACGGACGCCTCAAAGTCCAATACTTCTGTGTCTTACGCAGCCGTGGGGCCATCCTTTACAGATTCCGGTACTCTACACCCTGAATCAAGTATCTTCACGGCAGAAGCTTACGCGATACTTGCGGCCGTTAAACACATTCAAAAAGTAAAACTACAAAAGGCAGTTATTTACACAGATTCTCTAAGCGTGGTAAAAGCTTTAAAAAGTCTGAAAAGACACAAAAACCCCGTCTTTGTCTCGCTGTATTCTCTTTTAAGCACGATCTACGCACTCGAACAACATGTCGTAGTGTGCTGGGTGCCAGGGCACCGCGAGATTCAAGGCAACGTGTTGGCGGACCAGCTAGCAGCATCCGCCCACGAAAACAGTCACAATACATCCTTAGCTATTCCCCCACTAGACCTAAAACACTTCCTGAAAAGAAAGCTCAGAGCCTTTTGGCAGACCACATGGGATATGCATACACGAAATAAGCTACACGTTGTCAAACCGCATCTCGGTAACTGGCCGCCAATATCAAAATCACGCCACACAGAAGTTACACTCTGCAGACTTAGGATCGGTCACACATACAGTACACACACACACCTTCTGTCCGGTGGCGAGCCACCTTTGTGTGATAGATGTGGTCAGCCACTCACTGTCCTTCACGTCCTCATTCAGTGCAAGGAACTCGATGCTATCAGGAAAAAGCACTTTTTATTACCCTACCGGCAGCAATTTCCATTTCATCCTTCAATGTTCATCGGTAGGGACCCGCTTTTTACATATCAGTCACTGTCTGCTTTTTTAAACGACGTACAGAGTTTTCATGTCATATATCAAGGTGATCCGTAGCACGGCCTCTAAACAGATGTCGCTGCTGCGGTGAATACGTTAAAGACAGCACTTGCCTCGCGGCCCTTGGACTCAAGGGCATTGACGAGGCATTCGTGCTGATGTCATATCTGCATAGTCTTATTCTTGCGACCACTTGCCATTCATTCCACTACACATATTTCACGTCACTGTCATGATTTTAATATATATATATATATATATGTTTTACCCGCCTTTAGCGCGAGGAATTTTAAGGCCCCTTTACAGCTACTTACCGCAACCATTGCTCACATCCTTTGTCTCATGAACTGGCGCTCTTTGGCCATCAATTGGCCCTTGCGCCATTAAACACCACATATCATCATATTCGATCATCTGGTAACTGTATGCTCCATGTATATATCCCCCGATGAAAGGTTCGACAAAATAGAGTTTGAAAAGATGGTTGATCAGCTCCCCGAACCTTATGTGATAATAGGAGATTTTAATGCTCATAGTACGTTATGGGGTGATGCGAGATGTGATGCGAGAGGTCGCGCAATAGAAAATTCTTTGCTTTTATCTGGAACCTGCCTGTTCAACAAGGCAGAACCAACGTACTACAGCACCACACACAATACATATTCATGCATAGATGTAGCCATTGGATCACCATCACTTTTACCTTACCTAGAATGGAAAGTTATTAATAACTCATATGGGAGTGACCATTTTCCTACTCTTCTAGAAACTAGACAATGACATGAGAGACCAGCTTACCCCAAAAAATGGAACTTGCGCGGTGCACACCGGGTGAAATCTAGAAAGCTATGTACACTGCGCCTCGAAGAGGTGGACCACCTAAGTGTAGAAGAGCTGGCTAGCTATATCTCCGAATATATCCTCAACTCTGCTAAAAAGTGCATACCTCAGTCTAGCGCAAATAAAATTAATGCAAAGCCATGGTGGAATGAGGATTGTGAAAATGCAAAGAAACGCTAGAACAAAGCATGGAGCATTTTCTCTCGGTACCGAACAGTAGAAAACTTGATACACTTCAAAAGCTGTAAGGCTAACGGCAGGCGCATTCGCCGTATAGCCAAAAGGGAAAGCTGGTCACGCTATATATCCTCAATAAACTCTTACACAGATGCCCGCAAGGTGTATAATGGGGTCCATAAACTCAAAGGACAACACCCAAATCCCTTCCCTATGGTCAATGACTCTTGTGACACAATAGAAGAACAAGCAAACACTCTTGGCAAACACTTTGAGAAAGTATCAAGCTCAGAAAACTATACGGAGAAGTTCATACGCCATAAACGCATAGCTGAAAGTGTACCTCTGCATCCGAACAGGCCTCTATCAGATGGATATAACCAACCACTAACACTCCATGAACTCAAGCTTGCTCTAGATTCTTGTGGAAGTTCAGCGCCTGGTTCTGACACAATTACATATGAAAAGATCGAAAATCTCCCCAACGAAACCCTAAAGTGTCTTTTAGGCCTTTACAACAAAATTTTCGATACTGGCCACATACCCCCTGCTTGGAAAGAGGCAATTGTCCTTCCAATCCTCAAACACGGCAAAGATCCTTCCTCGGTGAATAGTTAGAGGCCTATTGCACTCACAAGCTGCCTACTCAAAGTATTTGAAAAAATGATTAACCGCCGTTTAATCTATTATCTGGAATATAACGGTATATTGGATCCTTACCAATCTGGCTTCCGAAGAGCTAGGTCTACAACTGATAATCTTGTCCTCCTTGAGTTATATGTACGTGATGCCTTTGTACAGAACCAATACTGTCTTTCTGTTTTCTTCGATCTCGAGAAGGCGTATGATACTGCCTGGCGATACGGATACCAATCTGAAAGGAAGTTTCGTGTAAGAATAGGTTGTGTATTATCGCGCACATTTCTTCAAGAAAATGGAGTACCGCAAGGAGGAGTACTAAGCTGCACACTTTTTATAGTCAAAATGAACTCTCTTCGCCATGTAATTCCGCCTGCGATATCGTATTCAGTCTATGTGGACGACATTCAAATAAGTTTCAATTCCTGCAACTTGACCATATGCGAGCGCCAGATACAGCTAGGTGTTAACCGACTTTCGAAATGGGCTGATGAAAATGGGTTTAAATTTAACACCGGTAAGACTACCGCTGTATTGTTCTCTAGGCGAAGAGGGATACATCCTGACCCTAGCATACTAATGAATGGACAAAGCCAAAGAACAAAAATTCCTCGGTGTAATCTTCGGTGCTAAGCTCACCTTCATTCAGCATATAAAACAACTGAAACTAAAATGCCTTAAAACTATGAACCTTTTAAAGATTTTATCTCGTCAATCGTGGGGGACAGACAGATATTGTCTCATAGCTTTGTTTAGAAGCCTGGTTATGTCACGCATAGATTATGGAAGCATAGTATAACAGTCAGCTTCAAAGACAGCACTCAAGCTATTGGACCCTGTATACCACTTAGGAATGCGCCTGGCCCTTGGTGCCTTCCGTACCAACCCTGTAGAAAGCCTTTATGCAGAGTCGGATCAGTGGCCTCTGGGCTATCAGCGCACATATCTAGGAGTCACCTATGCAATCAGAATCATGTCCCTGAAGCAGCACCCATGCAAAACGCTTATAAATGATGTGTCTACAAAACAGCTATATGTAAACCGGCCCTCAATCGCCCCACCGTTTCCGTTGGCAATAAAACCTGTTGCAGAAATTAATTTTCCGGAACTGCAGAAAATTGACCATGCTGAAGTCGTTGCCTCTTGGAAGCAGCGTCCGGTCACTTGTGACTGGTCCTTTAATGACCTCAAAAAGAAAACTTGTGCAAATGCGCTAATTGAACAACATTTTTTGGCCCTTGAGAACAAATATCGTTCAACCGCCTTCTTCTCTGATGGATCAAAGTCTTCAACATCTGCATCCTGTGCAGCCTATGGCCAAAACCTCTCCAGCACCAAGACCTTACATACACATACCAGCATTTTTACGGCTGAAGCGTTTGGAATACTGCTAATCATTGAGCACATTATACAACACAAGATACAAGGGTCTATAGCGTACACAGATTCCCTAAGCGTAGTTACAGCCTTGTCTTGTGGCAAGTACAGCAAAAGCACTGTTTTCAACAAGCTTCTTAATACTATCAATGCAGCTTATAACTTAAACCATTCTATAGTTCTATGCTGGGTGCCAGGTCACTCTGGCATCGCAGGCAATGAAATAGTGGACAAGAATGCCCGAGAAGCCGCTAGTCGGCACAACTTTTTTGCAGACTAGTTGGTTCATACTTGTAAACTCGCCCTTACTGCGCAACCAGCAGGAAAGAAGAAGGGAGACAGGAAAGAGCGCAGCGCGGTGCTTGTGCCTCATGCAAGGCGAAAGGTCACAAGCAGAAGCAATGTGCATATTTTCTGCTGAGGCATTATTACTCAGCAGAAAATCTGCACATTGCTGCTGGTTGTGACCTTTTGCCTTGCATGCCATGCACTGCAGAATTGTTCACACTTGGGCTGTGCCGCCTTGTCTTGAAGGGCTTCAGTGCGTAGGAAAGGTGGTCCGCAGTGCGAGGCTTGGTGCTTTTGACAGCGCTTTGATTCCTAGGCCTCTTGATACGTGGTAGCCATCCACAACATAAAATGCTGGCTTAGGTGCCTTGCACCTTCCGAGGGACCTGTCCTGCAGTGGTAAACACCATACACAATGAACCATTCTCATTAAGCAGATTTTTCGTGTGTTGGTACATTAAAATGTAAGTACCCGTCGAATGGAATGCTAAGAATTAGTGCTGAAATACTAAATTTTATAGAGTGCCTATTTCACTGCATGCTTGTATCAAACATTCAAAGTTCGCTACTTGCACAAGTGGTAACGCTGCTGCAATATCATTACTTTATAATTGTACATGCATAGTACTGTCATGCATTATCATATGATTTATTTGTGACCCTCAGAATTTTCACTATAATAAGCGAGGGCACACATGGCAAGTCAGTGCAGTAAGAGGAAAAGTAAGTTGACCACGAAGTGTAAAGTGAATAATTTTGTGCAAGTTATAATTACAGCACATAATAAAGGATTGTTGCAGAAGTTGAAGAACCTGCTCAGGATTGAAAAGTGAGACAAAGAGGTGTGTGTGACTTATCTTTTCGCAAAATTTGTAGAGTACAAATGCAACTATCATGGTGAGCAGTGCTTTTAAGGGACAGTGGCAGGTGATTGCAATCATTAATTCAGTGTGGAATGAATGAACGCAAGTAGCAGTACCGCAATGTGGAACATTTGTAGCTCACAGTAAGTGAAAAGAATAAACGCGTTATCAAGCAAGACCAAAGGTAAGGGTTTTAATAGTAAAGCTTGTGAACGAGGCTAAGGTGATAAATGCCATGTCAAAGGAAAAAAGGCTTACGTTATGGTACATTGTGCTCCATTTTAGTGACACTAGCTATGAATCTTCAATTATATGCGATGAAACATGCAGTGTCATTTTGGGCAGCTTCTAATTTGTGGAGTAGGGTAGTATCCCTGGAATAATGCAAACTCCAATGAAAGCCTAAGTTCAGCTATATAGTTCTTTTAATGTAACTGGAAAAGAGCGCATGTTTCTGCATAAGTATCCTAACGTGTCTTTGCATTTTAGCATAATGTCTTTATGTGATACTTCCATGAATGATTACTGCAAAGGTTAACATTTCATATTTGTAAAATGAAATGGGTTCAAGGGTAATTCTATTGAGCGTATATTTAGGGCTTGGGTATATAGGGCTACACAAATTTCACTGCTAGACAAAAAAACTCTGCAGTATCTTCTTCCATCCATGTTACAACGTAAAAATGTTCTCATACCTCTAAGTTAATGTAGACAAAGTTGTCTACTGCAACAATGTGCATCTTCATTATTTAATTGGTTCACCCGCTGCCTCTTTCCGTGTTGTCCGCTCCTCTCACCAAGGCGTGGCGGTATTGAGAACCACAGCACCTTTTGGGCCACTGTGGAGGCGCAGCTCAAGACACGCTGCAAAACGAAATATCACTTTGGAATGAGTACACGAATGCACAACTTCCTACCGCTGGACCTACAAAATCGGGCGGTTCGTCAAAGTGGCATTGATGCGCGACAACGCAAAATTAACATTTTTATCAGGGTCACAGCAACGTCCTGGACAACTATAAATAACTGCCATTAAAGTTGTCACGTCCCTTAACAACAGCGCCCTTTTATAATAATAGCGCCGAAAAATACTACTTTTGACGTGACGTCACAGACAATTTCTCTGCACTTTGTATCTCAAGATGGCGGCCACCGTGACTTTTCTCTCATTACAGTGTCAGTGCAGAGAGTCGTTCCCACCTTGCGTTCTTTTGTGCTGTTCCTGCGCCTTGGGGGAACAAAAAGGAACGCAACCGAGCACTGGCCTTAATCGTATGTCACGGTTTTCTGCTCCGCGCGTTACGCGGCATCTCAACCAGCTTGTACCCTTCAGATCTATATCTTGCTTTGTAATTTGGCGCATGTGTGTTATTGTGGGTTATGTTGCGCTAAAATCGGAGAAATACAGCAAAGCTAAGTGGACAAAAAAAGCGCCAACAATGCAAAATGGAAAAATGTCGGGTTGAACCGCCCCCCTCTCTCTTTCTCTCTGCCAGTGCCGAGAGGATGATTTTAAATCACGAATCGTTTCCGCACACGACTAACATCAGAAGAATTGTTAAAAATCGTTTTATGTGTAGGACACTTCGTGTACAAGGAAAATATCTTTTTTGGCTAGCTGTGCGCTGCAGTGTGGCGCGAAACAAAGAAAATAGCGTGCGTATGCGTTAGTGCGAATTTCTCCGTGCAGACACTCCAGCTGAGGTTAAGGATCCCACCTAATCGGAGCGAAATTTATACAGAGGGACAACACCAATGGCACAATCTACATAACCCAGCGCTACGCCATATTTTGTTGGGTACGTGTTGACGCAAACACGTGGACATCCGTTGCAACACACAATTGTGGCGTCTAAAAATCGCGAACTTTATTGTTAACAACATTAGATGGATATTTCGGGCAATCACCACAATAACGTACACCTACCTTTATTCCATCAGCAATTTCTTCTGCGCTTTGAGTGGCGCAGAGGTCATTTCCTCCGACATAAACGACGAGGAAATGTAGCCCTGGGCGCAACTCCTTCACTGCCTCCACGACTCGCGCGGCCTTGGCTCCGCCAGAACTAAACGTGCCCGTCGCGATATTGTTTCCTAAATGCAGTCTTGAGCTGTTAAGATATTTCAATTGGCTGTCGCCGATGAAGCATCCGCGTAGCTGCGTGCCTGCTGGGGCTGCTGCCATGTCGTCCCAACAGTATGAAGCCTACCAGTGCACTGCGTCCGGCACTTCAGCTACGTCTTTCCCTGAAAATTTTTCGCTCCACGTTTCCCTCACCGCCTCACGTGACCTGCATCGGTGAGAACGAGCGCCGCCTATCGTGACTGACGCTTGGAACTACAGTGGCCGGTCATGCTGGCCGTGAATTTTTTGCCGGTCATGCTTATGTAGTATACTCCACAGGGCAAAATGCTGGCGCACAATTTCTACGATGTAGCAGCTGTGCAGGCATCTTTGGCGTAGCCAGGCATGTAGGCGGCTGAACTCCGACCTCTTCGCTAGTGAATGTTTTTTTTTTATTTTTTCCTTGGTACCAGCCATAGACCCTTTTCGAAAAAGGGCGCCCCTAGCGCCGCGCACATAAACTACAGGCTGCCGCCATTGTGAGGGCACCGTAGCAGACGACGCAGGCTTCGGCAACGTGCCAGTGCGTGACATTTCAGCACCGCCGAATCGTGAACTGTCAAACGTTTTTCGTATGGACAAGGCTCGTACCCGCCACCTACGAGGCCTTGACTACCGCCCCGGTCGACCACCCGACTTAACGCGCTGGACGCATGGGCCTTTGCATCGACCGCTCCTGGCCTTTATCAGCGAAACTGAACTCTTTCTTTTTATTTAACTTATGCCGTAGGGCATACTGGCGCCAATAAAAAAAAAGAGACGGCGTGCTGCAATGGTGCAGGCGTGCTGCGTTCCCATGTGCCACCATCGAGGATATCGCGACGAGAACAGCGATAAGGTACGCGATAAAACTTGAAGAACAAACGCACGTGCTCTCTCTCCGTACGTGATGTCAAACGAACGGGCGGAAGGGCGCCGTTTTGTAAACGCGCTACAGAAACGGACGTGCTTATTTCACAGTGCCATGTGGCCTTGCTTTTACGAATGAATAGTCTTCTCCCGAGTGCCTGCATGCGGTGCGTTGCGATAGATTGTTTGTGCAGAAGTACTGCGAGGGTTCGTCAGGCCAGCCAGAAAAATAAAAATGAAGTTGCGTACCGTTCATTTAGTACATACAAACAGGGGCGTAGGCAGAAATTTTTTTCCGGGGGGGGGGGGGGCGCACCACCTTGATCTGAAGTGAGGGCTGGGCAGGCAGATGTGGTCGAGTGTCATTCATTTTGTGCTCTGTGTGCCATGGCAAAAAAAAACTTTCGGGGGGGGGGCGCACGGGCCCGGTGTGCCCCCCCCCCTGGCTACCCCACTGCATACAAATATACCCAACGCGTGGCGTCCGGAAAATAGTTGCGTGGTGTGGCTTGCGGCAGACAGGATTTTCACCGGTTGCGGCGGTGGCATAGTTCCGCGACAGTGACGTCTTTCCTTTCCTTCGGTGAGAAGTTTGTAGTTTGTAGCTTTCGGCGAGAAGTTTGTAGCTTCGGCGAGCCTTTTTTTCTCGGTCCGGGCGCGCACGCGAGTTGGCTGTGGTCACGGTCCCGCAACCGCGGCAGTCGAGCCAAACTGCTCGTCCAACCCGTTGGAGGGTACAAAATGTTGCTCATTGTGCATCGGAAGCACCTCAGAAATACCAACGGAGAGTACTAAGAGCTCGTTCAAGCACGCAAACGGTGAGATTTCAGCGGGTGGCCCGGAGAACTAGCCGCCAACACAAACTTCACAGCACTCACACATTTGACGGCTCGATTTCCATGCCCTCACGATGGCGTGGGCTATCCCACGCTCCTTTGCGAAGCGAAACTGACGAAAAGCTCACCGTCAGGTGGCGTATTTATGAAAAGGGTCTATTGTAGAGATGCCCATGACTCTCCAAGGGATAAGCAATGAAAAAATTCACCCTGCTTTCGGAACTCGAGACCAACACCACGGACAGTTTCGCTGCAGCTGAGACTAGTGAAGACGTAGGGTTTCATTATAGAAAAAAAAGAATATTTTTTTTTCTTTCAGAGGATCAGAGACATGGTGCGGGTATGCAGAGAGCTGCCTCTGTACACCCGCACCCTGCTGTCATCCAGGATAAACTTCAGCACGGATGCTTGCAAACTGCAGGAATAGGCCACACGAATGCACAACCTGATCGAAACACTTTAATAGCTCATCAAAGGCAGCTTTTTATCTCCCATGTGCTACACGAGCATGAAATATTGCTCGCAGCGTCACAAAGTTGTGCTCGAGTCAAAATTAATATGCCGACGACCACTGGTGTAACAAAAGAGACCCCACTCAACAGTGATATGGCCAGATAGTTTTATTGAACGTTTGCGGTGGGTACAAAGTCTCAACCTGTTTGCCAATGTGTTGGGAAACATAATTTTGTAACACGTTCGGCTGCACAAAATGCACTTGTTCTTGATCCATCCAAACTTCTGCTGGGCTGCCTAAAATAGGTGGGAAGAAAAAAATCCCTGTTGGTTCGCGAGGTGCAAACACCACTGCTGTCGCTGAAACTAGCAACAGCAGGCCCCCTATCCGCCACCTGGGGACCGCGCTCTCTAGCAGGCAGGTTCTGCCAAGAGTGCCATTGCATGGTCTGGTATTACCAGCCTTTGGAAAAAGTACGGACACGATGGTGCCATAGCACCAACAGACAAATATTAAAGGGACCAACAAGCAGTCATTATGGTACCCGTTTTCTTCAGCGCAATGGAAAACCAGTCAGACTCTCTAATCACCGAATGTTAATGCGGGCAATGCTGTGAAACATTTATAATCCAAAATTTTCCATTTAAGGCGACTACGAAGTGATATACATAGAACACATGCTGCAAACAGTGCGAGGTCAGGGCGAGAGCAGCTTCCTAACATGCCTGCGTTCTGCGTGCATGCCCCGTACCTGCACATGCTGGACTATAGTTGTCGCAAACGCACTACAGTTTCTCAACGTACAACTCCTTTGACCTCGTAAGCAGCCAAGAATGGAAATTGGATTGATCATAATATGTGTAGCCTAATTTTGACCACTAATTATGATGGTCGATCATGAAAGCATCAGACTGCATACAGCAAAGTGAACGCCTCTGCAATCTGGTTTCAGGGCTCTTCTGCTAGACTGTGCGACAGGGCTTTTTTTTTTTGTGACCTTTCAGTGAGATTTAAAAATATCAATGCAAATGACATCGCAATAAAGGGTGCTTGATTCTGTCACTATAATTCACGGTCCTTCCACTCCCACCCGAATACGGACACATTCTGGCCAGTTAACAGTCCCTTTAAAGGGGCCCTCTAACACTCTTCAACCCCCCATTTTTTACTCGTGGATTGCGTAGACTGAAGTACCACGGCCGCATCGAGCGGCCGTGGAAGTACGGACGAACTGGTGCAGCAAGAACGGCAGCGATAGCGGCACGCAGTACGAAGTTATTCAATTTAGAAAATTCAAAATACAAGAAAAAAATGCCTGCCCTCAACTCGATTTTCGCGGGGTCACGTGACCACATTTCACTCTCTGCTGTGACGTCGGATGGCGCTCCAATGAAATGGGCTGAAAGCTCTTACGTAGGGGAAGCTCGCACACCATTGTTGCTTCTCCTTTCCAACGTATTGTTGACGTCGTTGCCATAGTAACAAACGTGGTTCCTCCTGACTTGTCAGAACTTGAGCGGGCGCTACTGCTTCGTAGCGAGGCTGGGGTAAAGTGTTCTAGAAAGGGGTAGTGGGCTGACTGGAGGCCGTGCACTGACGCACTTTATGTCTCACCTGGTAGATGGCGCCACCACCACCTGCAATGTAAGCGACGCGTTGCTGCCCTCAGCGCGAAGGTTAGTTTGCCAGCGCTTCAAGCACAAACTACTCTTGTGCAACCCCTGTACATAGCCATTTTCGTTGCTTTTTTTTCTTTTGCGCGAGCATATTCTTGCTTTGGCCGTCGTTCTGGCGCATGAAGTATCGCTAAACATGAGCGCGTCATCAGCGGGCGCCGGATGCATATATGCTGTAAACCGCTAGTTTTGTATTGCAGTAGCGAGCTCTCGCTTAAAAAAAAGATCTCGCAGTTTTATTGCGTTTAGATAATTAATTAATTAGGGGGTTTTACATGCCAGAACTACTTTCTGAGTATGAAGCACGCCGTAGTGGAGGACTGCGGAAATTTCGACCACCTGGGGTTCTTTAACGTGCACTGACATCGATTGCCTTTAGATAAAAGAGACTAATATTTTCATGCTAGCGTTTGTACTCGGTAGTCTCTTTAGTGAGGTCATACTCTCACTAAATAAAACAATATTACTACAAGCTTAAGCACCTTACGCGCTCTCAGTTGATATATTCTCCTGAAAAGTGCAAGAAAATGTGTGCTTCTTGAAGACCCCTCACATGCTGGAAATTATATTTGTGTAAGAAATCGCATGCAAACACCGCTATCAGTTGAGTGGAAAATTCAGTTAGCAATACTGACACTATAATATGCCTAAAAGGTTCATTTGCACTCTTTTCTACAGAACTATTTGTCCGCACTCCTGTATTTAGAAAAATGAATTTGTAATGAAGGTGTGGAAAAATGCAGACAACAATCGTTCACGGAAATAAGTGAAAAGTTTATTTGGTGGGGCAGCACAATGACCTTACTCCACAAAATCCATGCGTATCAATCACTTTCATTTTTTTTTTCAAAGTGAAAAAAAAATAGAAAAAAGCTGAAATAGCTTGAAGAGGGCCTTGCCCCATTTTGTACTTAGCGTGTGCGGCAAAAAGCATGTCTCCTAAAACAGCCCAATAGATGCTAGAAAAATACTCACAAAGAGACGCTAAATATTTTCAATAGCATACTTAGCATAGCATAAATTAAAAAAGTTCACAAAAGCACGTGAATACTCAACACATATTGTTCACACAATAAGTGAAGACACTGAATCAGAAGAAATACTAAAAAATGACAAATAATAGACACATTTCCGTTCAAACACATGCATTTTTATACAGATCTACTGACGTTCTGGTAGATCATATTAATCGCACTGTTGATGGTACGCCAAGGACCAAAGCCACCATTCACAATTGAATTAAGCAGAGTTGGCACTTATTCAAGGGTTTATTGCTATAGTATGCATGGCGAGTGGCAACATATACTATCTTGCTTGTTTTTCAAATCTGGCATTTTCTTGTATTTGGGTCAGTGAAACAGAAAAAGAATATTCAGAGAAGATTCATACTTCAAGTTTAACCTACACTTGTAAAATCTAAACGCAGGAACAATAATGAAATTTAAAAAATCTTCTATAGCAAGGAAAAAAAATTTAAGAGCAGCGGCTTATCTTTAAGTGCTTTGCTTTTTGGCGTTTGCCTGCTCTGTCTGTGTTTAGCCCCTTAATGTAAAAATTAAGTCGCGTAACAACATAGAATTGGATTATTTTTTGAGAGAGCATTGAGGCATGGCTTCGGCACCCAACCTCTTGCCAAAGCCTTCTTTCACAATGGTCAGCACATCTAAAATGCTGTCTGCATGGTGTTCTTCACATGAAAAGCAGCACGTGAACAAGTCTTGCTACCAATCTACGTTATTCACAACTACAGGAACTGAAAAATGAAACGTATTGACGAAGCAATACTCGGCCGAAAACCTGCAGCGACGACGAAACACAGCAGCAGCCCTACAGCAGCGGGGCGAAGGCGCGAAGGCTCCCATTGCTGACGATGGTAGCGCCGCCACGCGGGCACTCAGGAAAACGAAAACTCGTTTACATTTTTTGCGCCGCGGCAACGTACCCTCTCCCCGGAGAGTGGGCTCACTACCCAATATTCTAGAACACTATAGCTGGGGATGCTTTGTCTGCTGTTCCTTACAACGACATTACAAGTGTGCAGCGACAACAATTCAACGAAGAGGATTACTTGCACCGTTTCAACAACAATCATGAGCCTACCGCACATGCGGAAAGAGGTAAGCTCGCAAATGTACAGACGCAAAAATAAGGAAGAGGGGCAAGCGTTTCATATGGACATCCGACCGGCGCAGGCAAAGAAAAAAAAAAGAAAGCCAGAGCAACCAGAGGCGAAATGGCAACCGGCGCCTCTGTCGTACTTTTTGGTTGTAGTGATATTTTTTGTTGCGACGGCGGCTATTTGGAGTTCATTGAAAAAGCACAGAAAAGAAAAACGAAACACAATAGTAATCTCAACTTTGATGCAACGCCGTTATTACTTCTAACGTTACATTTATCCAATCATAGGCCAGCGCCCATCTCCGTCATTTCCGCCCGCAATAGTTCTCGCAAGCGCCACTACGCGCTGATGCGGTCAGCAGCGATGTAGCGACTTCAACGCGTGATTAAAATACTAAATAATTTGATATCGGTGCTTAAACTTATGCTAAAATTATCCCCAGCCATCAGTCTACGCAACCCGCAAGTAAAAAATGGGGGGTAGAATAGTGTTGGAGGGCCCCTTTAAAGTCTGTAACGCTTCAAGGATACATAAGTCAACCAACAGTGCAGCTCCACTAACATCAGGAACCTGTCCACTTGAGGCTGCAACAACAAAAAACAAACAAACAAAAAACACAGCACCGTGCCGCCAGTACTGCAACAGATGCCTCTAGATTGCCCAAAAAGAAACACATGCTAATGGCGTATTCGGGTGGGCGATTTTGAGCGCTCTAGAGCGCTCTGAAAAGTGGTCGCGCGTTCGGTTGGCAAAATTCGAGCGCTCGAACTACCTTCGGGTGGTTCTTTCGGAGCGTCAGCCTCCGACTCGGAGCGCTCCCGACCGCTCTGACTTCGAAGTGAGAGCGTGGTGCGATCTGGCCGGGAGGGGCACTAGACGCCGCGTTTACCGGCAGGTGACAGGGTGACAGCACGAGCGCGCATTTCAGAAGGGGAGAGCATCGGACGCGTAATATTTGGTACACGTGTGTTGTATTGTGTTCGTGGCGTTTTTGAGCGTTTGTGTGGTGAGTTCACATGTACCAAGCCATAACTGCACCATGTCGAAACGGAGGCGGCTACTGAAGGCGGACGAAACGCAAATGGTGTTACAGCAGCTCGCAGACGAATGCCTTCACATCGATGACGCCGAGCAACTTAATACCGTATGGTAACGCATTACATGCGAGTACAAAGCTTAATCGTGTTGGCAAAAACAAGCGCTCTATGCCGAGCTCGCGTATGATCGTGAACGGCGTAGGTGACGGCCGGCAGGGGCGTAGCCAGAAATTTTTTTCGGGGAGGGGGGTTCAACCATACTTTATGTATGTTCGTGCGTGCGTTTGTATGTGTGCGTGCCTATATACGCAAGCCAAATTGAAAAATTTCGGGGGGGTTTGAACCCCCCGACCCCCCCCCCCCCTTGGCTACGCCCCTGACGGCCGGCGTCCGCCATGCTAGGCCTACCTCTCGGAATCGTGAGTGACGGCAAGCTATTGCGATGTGCTTGTCGTTCGCGAAGGCGTAGTTGTAGTGATTATTTTCTTTTATAACGAAGCGTGGCTGTCCAAAGTTGTTTGTTTTGTGCTTTACTACGAAGATACGAAGTCCTCCAAGTGTGCATGCCGAGGCGCCCTATGTGGGCGGAGCCGCTGATTGCTCGTTCGCCCCGTGTGTGCTGAATCGCCGTACGCCGGACATCCGACGCCGCACGCCGGATCGGAGGCAAAAACGTACCATCTGTCTTGTCCTTAAACCAGCAGCTCGGACGATGACGCCAGCTCGATTGGTTGACCGCATTTGTCGATGTTTACCCGGCGGCTTCCCGCGCTGGTTGCATGGTGGCGCTACAGGCGCGCTGCTCCGAGATCGTCGATCCATTCGGTTGGTACGCTACCTCTCGCGCTCCGATTGCGGGCTGCCTGCCGCAACCGCCGACACCATCTGCCGACACCGAGCCAGAGGATCGGAGCGACCAACCGAATACGCCATAAGAAACCAACTGAAATAGCAAATCCTGTAAACAGAAGTGGTACGGCACTGCAGCTTTGCTAGGGCATGAAAAGGCTGGTGCTGGCCTGGAACAGCACCAGTGCAGCTGCACTCGAGCCTGCAGCCACACGGATGCGGTCACAGACTGCGACCCAAAGAGAGGCTCCATCCCACCGCTGCAACCAGTTGTTACGAGCGGCGACGTTGGCCGACGCGGACTCGTGGGGTAGCGTGGAGCTGAGCGGCGACAGTCGTACCGCAGGCCCAGGGACGTCCGGAACAGCAGGAAGCCGAGGCAGAGAGACCGACGTTGAGGAAACTTAAGAGGTTTATTTACAACATCATAGAGGACAGGATCGTCAGAACGACATCTAGTCCGATCGATCCGTGCCGAGCAGACGCTCTGCTGCTCCTTAAATACGCTTCAATACAAAGACAGGGAAACTCCTTATGCGGCAAATGTCCAATCACAAACGTGCATGCCTTTGAAGCTGCACAACTATAGCTCCTTATGCGGCAAATGTCCAATCACAAACGTGCATGCCTTTGGAGGGTCCGTCTCTTCGGCACATAGGTCACCGCCCCCAGGATGGCACTCCAGAGACCACTGTCCTCTCACTCTTCACGTCCGACCAGTTCGGAAGGGGGGGGGGAGACAATGCCACCTCGGGGAACTGGTAATCCTTTTACGAACAAAGGCACCAGCCTTAGCCAAAAGCACACTCGATGCAAATACGCGACCCACGGAGGGGTCCCGCGTGTAGCAGCCAGCTCCCCACCGAAGCGCTCAGTTCAGGGAAAGACAGCAGGTGTAGGTGTCTAATCCGTTCTCCGAACTGGGGGGGGGGGGGGGGGGAGTCCAAGAAGCAGGAAAACTCGTTTGGAGACAGCTGGCCCAGGACCCTCGCATTTGCTTTGTAACAGCTTCCCCAGCGGCAGGCCGAGACCTCGACGTACAAAGGTCAATCACCTTTGTGGGGAGAGGTCGATGAAGACAATGCTGATGTGCTGAAGCCGTACACACCGCGATGCTGCTCTGCTACATTCCTCCGCCACCTCCGGTGATCTCGAACATCTGGTAGCGTCGTCCAAGTTCGGAGAAAAGCTTCTTGCTCTGCTGGCATTCCTCCTCCACCTCCGGTGATCTCGAACATCTGGTAGCGTCGTCCAAGTTCGGAGAAAAGCTTCTTGCTCTGCTGGCCAACATTCCTTCTCGAAAGACAGCACCTGTGTCAACCACGCGAGAACCACAACCGCCAAGCAGGCAAGCGCCCGTACTCTCTCCCTGAGACCCACCAGGCTTTACTCCAAACAAAATGACCTGCTCTCAATTACAATAGCAGCAGCAATTCCAACAACCAAACCTGAAATAGGCTGCTCAAATTCACAAACACATGTCGTGATGAAGCACGACCACAACAACAACAAAAAAAGCAATTGTAAACCTGTCACAAAAAAAATTGAACCTAATTACACAAGCCAGAGTACCCGATGCCATCAAGTTCCCTGAATCGCACACAACCCTAGCCTTCGGCTAAAACCCTTTTACTCATTGCACTTGGCAAATGAGTACTACATTAAGAAAACAAAACGCTGCAAACTAAATACGAAATAAAACTGATAATCAAACTCACGCGTTTAACACAAAACAAGGAGAAACTAAAATTACACTGACGCGCATACTAACACGTAACGCAAAACAGATCAGTAGTACGTTAAACAGAGGCTTTTAACATTCCGCCTTCATCTCTGTAAACCACTACGAACAGCTCTCCTCTACTCGAGCGCTAAAAGCTATGTTTCCAGCTGTCGAAACAAAACTACTTAAAACGGAGGCTTTCAACTCAGCCTACATCTCCGTAAAACAATTTACAGCTCTTTACACTATAGCGTTAACGGTCATGAAAAGAAACATTAACAAAACAAACAAATAACCAAACAAACATCTCAAAGTCTGCTACAATGAGGAGGAAAGTGACAAATTACAAATTTCACTCCTCAATTCGTTAGTACACATTAACACACTAACTTCTTTCAAGATGTCAATTCATCTTTATGCTGCGGTTATCCCAGGGTGTCTCCAAACGCGCCCTTTCAGACGAACTCTGGGGAGACGCGCATGCCACAGATTTCGAGGGGTCCGGTCTCGACAAATGAACAAAGAACAAACCTGTCCGACGCGCTCAGTAGCGGCGACTTTTGACCCGCGGCCTCTCGATTCTGACAAAGGGCATCGCTTGCCCATTGTGCCCCTCCGGGTTAAGCCGTCAGCCTTTAACCACGGTGAGGGACAGCCTTTGTCACGATTCCGGCGTACGCGACATTTCCCTGCGCTCCTGCCTCGACTAGGTCGTGAAAAGGATGAGATCAGGTGGTGACTTTGGCGTCTGAATTTCACTGAAATTCGTTTTTTCGCGACGCGCCTCACGTCCGATCTAGATTTCCGCGGGACTCTCAACTTGCAACGTGTCCTAGCACGCCTTTTCGGGATTTCGTCGCGTCGAGCTAGCGCCCTTGCACGCTTACCGCCACTGGTCTCTTTTTTCTTCGCCTTTCGTTTGCGCCGGCGCCTTTTTCTTACCGAACGGCTCGCAGCGCTCATAGTCTCGGCACTACTCAAGTGCGCTGCCTGCGACATTCGCTGCCAACACTTTAGGCGGCTGAACTGACTTGTCCTCTGGGCCGTTACTAGGTATCTCTGAGTCTGACCTAACGGTAGTCCCGACACTCTCTAAGTCAGCCAGCTCGCCCTGAGATGTCTCTTCAGCTTCGGGCGTGCTATCGCTTTCGTGGATAGCCCCTTTTCTCTGGCCTTCGAAGTCGGCCTCCTGCTCTTCGCGCCTTTGACACTCTTCAATCTCACGCGCTTTGCGTAGCGCCTCTGTCTCTCGCGCCACACGAAGTGCTTCTTGTTCTCGCGCTTCCTCATCTAGCGCTTTTCGACGCGATTCATCCTCACGCGCCTTGCGGAGCGCCTCGGCCTCTTGCGCCACGCGAAGTGCCTCTTGTTCTCGCGCTCTGTGACGCGCTTCCTCCTCTAGTGCCCTGGCGTCCTCAAGCGCCTTACTACGGGCTTCGGCCTCTAACGCCTGGCGACAGTTCTCAGCTTCAAGCGCTCTACAGCGCGCGTCGTCCCCAAGCGCTTCAGCGCTGACTTTGTTGCCCCGACTTTCGCAGTCAGCAGGACCTGAAACACCTAAGTGGCGCAACAAGGCATCTTTGGCCTTATCAAAGTCTTGCGCTTCCTCCGTGCATAAGCGCTCCAAAACGCATGCAATTTCGCGCGGCAGCAACGTGACAAGCCTCTCCAACCAAAGGTCTCGGCTAACACCAACATCTTCGCAGACCTTTTCAAACTTAACGAGAAAAGACACAATGTCCTCGTCTATCTCGAAAATCTTGAGTTGACATTGTGCCCGTTGCCACTTAATCGCCTGAATTTCACGATGAAGTGTTTTCATTTTGAGAGCATGTTCTCGCTCCCGAGCCTGCCTCTCTTCGCGCCTTTCGCGTTCCTCCGCCTCCCGCTTTTCGCGCTTCAGCTTTTCATTTCTTTCTTCCTCAATCAGCTCCAGACACTCTGAGAGCTCGTCGTCGTCTGCCTCAAGGTTCTCAATAGCCTCGATAATCTCTGGCTTTCTCATTTGTTCTCGAACATCCAAACCCAGACTTTTAGCTAACTCTAGCAAAAGCGGTTTTTTCAGTGCCTTCAGATTCATGGTTGCTGCAAGTGCTGCTAACTTCACTACTACTAAGACGCTACGTTCCCATGCACAGGTCAACGTAGAGTAGTTACCCAAAATTACCACCTTTCGAGACAAAGCCTGGTAAAATCTCAGTGAAGAAAAGTCAAGCACTCACCACACCCTGCAGCCATGATCTCGGCGGAGACGATCCCGATGCTGGCACGAGCTTGTTGCGACTTGTCGTGAGCAGAATCCCGTCGCTGCCATCCAGTTGTTACGAGCTGGTATTCGGATCCATCCCACCGCTGCAACCAGTTGTTACGAGCGGCGACGTTGGCCGACGCGGACTCGTGGGGTAGCGTGGAGCTGAGCGGCGACAGTCGTACCGCAGGCCCAGGGACGTCCGGAACAGCAGGAAGCCGAGGCAGAGAGACCGACGTTGAGGAAACTTAGCTTATTTACAACATCATAGAGGACAGGATCGTCAGAACGACATCTAGTCCGATCGATCCGTGCCGAGCAGACGCTCTGCTGCTCCTTAAATACGCTTCAATACAAAGACAGGGAAACTCCTTATGCGGCAAATGTCCAATCACAAACGTGCATGCCTTTGAAGCTGCACAACTATAGCTCCTTATGCGGCAAATGTCCAATCACAAACGTGCATGCCTTTGTAGGGTCCGTCTCTTCGGCACATAGGTCACCGCCCCCAGGATGGCACTCCAGAGACCACTGTCCTCTCACTCTTCACGTCCGACCAGTTCGGAAGGGGGGGGGGGAGACAATGCCACCTCGGGGAACTGGTAATCCTTTTACGAACAAAGGCACCAGCCTTAGCCAAAAGCACACTCGATGCAAATACGCGACCCACGGAGGGGTCCCGCGTGTAGCAGCCAGCTCCCCACCGAAGCGCTCAGTTCAGGCAAAGACAGCAGGTGTAGGTGTCTAATCCGTTCTCCGAACTGGGGGGGGGGGGGGGGGAGTCCAAGAAGCAGGAAAACTCGTTTGGAGACAGCTGGCCCAGGACCCTCGCATTTGCTTTGTAACACTGGCAGCAGCTATCGCGTCCTAGCGCCGTACTGCCAGCATAGCAAGGGAAGCGTGTCGAGTTCCTAAATGCCGCTGTGAATTACTGTAGCTGCCTTCAATAGGGCAATGCAGCCTCAGCCGCAATGCCAGCCATCTTGCATATTACGCTAGTGTGCCTCTCCTCGGGAATGCTTCAAAATAAATAAGCGAGGTTCAGTAGCGATGACTTCACTTCACTTCACTTTATTTCCTTAAGTACCTCCATCGAGGGGTATTACATAAGGGGTGGTGTTTAATAAAACTATACAAGGGTGTTTTTAATAGCTTCAAAAAACATAGATGGGTTAGTGATGGCAGAAATGTCTTGAGGAAGGCCGTTCCAGTCTTTTGCTGCTCGTATGAAAAAGGAGGCTTGGAATGTGATGGTCCGGGTACGTGGCACTGCAGCTCTGTGAGCTCGTCAACATGCTTTCGAGGACATTCTTTAGTGCCTCCAGCAATTTTAGAGGCACACAAAGCTAATATGTCTTCTGCAGGGTTGGATGGCACAGGATGCTTCCGTTTGCCGGCTGGGGGCCGTGGTTCGTGAACAGCGAGGGAATGCCGGACCTCGGTACGCTGTCGTTTCCTCCGTGTGGCATCTGGCCGCTCTGAGGAAGACTGCAGACAAAGTAGTGAACATATTTTGAATGATAAACTGTAGAATAAGCTGTGTTAACTTATATGCGATATATTTTGTTGAAAGTTGGCTTGCCGTTTCAGGAGCAGGAGAGCTCTCTTGTTGGTCGCTGGAGGCATTCAGCAACGAGTCGTCACCCGCTTCCAAGTGGCAGACAATCTCGCTGCTAGAGCTTCTTTCTTGCCCGCATTGCTCACTCTCTGCTGCGTCATATGCGCTGTCGTGGCATTCCGTGCCGCTGTGCTGCCCTGTATACCTTTCCACGATATCCTCAAGGATACAAAAGGGATAACTGCGCTACCTGACACACACGAAACAACCATAGACACACACAGGCGCAGACTTGCAACTGAATTTTATTACACACATTCCTCCTATAAGTACACTTCGCAGAATTCAATACCGAGCAATTCTGCGAAGTGTACTTATAGGAGGAATGTGTGTAATAAAATTCAGTTGCAAGTCTGCGCCTGTGTGTGTCTATGGTTGTTTCGTGTGTGTCAGGTAGCGCAGTTATCCCTTTTGTATTAAGATGCACCAACTCGCCCACCAACAAGTTCTTCTATCCTCAAGGATGTCTGCTTAGTGAAATTGCAATGTCACAGACATTGTTACATATCGCTCACAAGAATTTCCGGAATATATGTGATGCGGTTAAGAAGAAGAAGCGTGTTATGTAAAGTACACTTACCTTGTGCAGTATCATCGGCATGTGCAGTTGCTTCTGCCATCGAGTCCTCTGAGTAACCATTAACCCTCTTGTCGTAGACGATCCTCCTGCACATGGCGGCAGTATTTTTACCCGGGGTAGTAAATATTTGACAACAGGAAGTGCTGTCATGCAGTGGCGCATTCTTGGAGGTGGTTTGGGGTGTTCAGACCCCTCCTACAATCGTAATAGGTGTATGCACAAGCATACACCTATTACGATTGGTGGATTGGTGTACCTCGCTATACACCTATTACAATAGGTGTATAGCGAGGTTGAACTACCCGCGAAAAAAATCTCTGGATAGGCCCTTGTTGGCACGGGTGCAGTCCAGGTAGAAGCTTAGTGACACATTCAACGAATACAGCGAACTTCATCACTTAAGCTGCATAGGTAAGATCATAGCGATTTTATTGGTCTGGCATATATTGTAACAGGCGCGTAGCCAGGATTTTTTTTTCTTCGAGGGGGGGGGGGGGGAGGCACTTGCCGAAGGCCTTGAAGAATACCCATTTCTATGATTAATTTTTGGTGAAACACACACAACCATAAGAAATTCGGAGAAAGGAGGGAACTGCCCCCCCCCCCCCCCCTTCGGGGCTGCGTCTTGTAACATTTTTGTAAATCAGCAGCATGCAGTTTCGGCAGTAAGTTTTTTATAGGCCGTTGTGGTGCTTTTGCACTAATACGCTGCACTTGGGGCGCGAAAAGCAGCCTGCAAAGGATGGTTGTGGGCTGGAGAACATGCCCTGCAGAAAAATGTACTTACATGTGCACATTGCCTATTGACTACAGAAACGCCCTTAGAATTGCTTTACTTTAATCCGCACAAATCGTGAATCGGCAGGCGTTTCAAAATTGTAGTACTTGCAGAAAATTCAAATGAAAACACTGTGGTAACATACGTGCGAGACGACATGTAGCCACGCAGAAATGTCAGCATCTGAAAGTGCGACCACAGCTTTTTCTGTGTCGCGGCCGATCCACTCTTGGCCTTTTCAATTATTCTGATTTCCCTCGGGAACTTGTCTCTCAAGTACTGCCATTGCTTTTTGCACTCGGCACCTGAAAAGGCGAACACGAGATATGAGTGAACGTATGAACCACAGTTTGGAAGATATAGACACATGCGGATCTACACTCTTCGTGCGCAGGCTAGTGTGGACTGTCATGCCGCCGTTGGACGCCTAGGCACAGATATGCCGCGATACGGTGCTGCTGGGCCCGGCACCATATTAGCACCCGGCAAAGAAGTTTTCGAGATGTCACAGCTTTGCCAGAAAAGCAGCGTTATAGATAAAAGTCAGACATATTGATGCTTACCTGACAAGCCAAGTTTCTTGCCGATCAAGTCCCACGTGTCAACCTTCTTGCGTTGGTTTTTATATTCTGCATGCATGAGGTCATATAAGTAAGTATGGGGGCGAACTTCAGAAATTAATTGTTCTCTGAGGTCGGTGTCCCACACTTGCGAGCAGTTGAACGATCGCTGCGATGAGTTGTCGTCCGCCATCGTCAGTCGAAATAGAAAGACGAAGAGGCTTCTGTGCTTGCATTACGTACTTTTATACCACCAGTGGAAAGAGGGAGCATGACGTCACTAACATGCACGCGTGAAGACACGTGATTCCCAATGTACAGCGGTCATTCGTTGAAAACGTGCACAAAAGGCATCGGCTTCGTGTTCCGCGAACGTCTCATTTTTGCATTTCGCGGAGGTGATCAGCTGCCGCGCTTCGGCCGTCAGTGTAGGGCCTCTTCGGACACGTCAAACGGATACTGAATAAAAAAAAAAGAAGAGGAAGTAGAAGGAAGCACTGAAAGTCGTCTAGGGAGACACAACTCGCAGCGTTTATTTCGCGTATTTTTAAACAGAAGGCTGCGTTTTTGGAGTTGGTAAGCGCGCTGCGGCTACACTAGTGTTGCCACGGCTGCTGATGTATCAGGATATTTAATTATTTTAAAAATTTTCTGCTAATAGAATGATAAGGTGTCTGAGTCTACTGACTTTGTCTTTTCTACAGAAACGATCGCAAAAGCTGCTACTTTTTCAGCGTCGCGTTTGATTTGACGTGAATCCATATGGCGACTGACAAAAGAAGAGGGAAACAAAATAAAAGAAATTCAGACGACGCAAACCGCCAAGAAGAAAAGACGAAAGGAAAGTGGTTTGCGTCGTCTGAATTTCTTGTAACATGAACCAACTAGCCCAACAACGAGTTTGACTTAAGAAAGAACAGAGAAAGATCTAAGGACTTTAGGCGTGATTATTCTGCAGTGATTTTTGTCTAGCTCTGCACTTTTTGAAAATCGTCCTTCAGTGAGACAGCCCTACTCACTTCGTGTGAGGGGCCTAGCTCAGGAAGCGGGTGTGCCAATTCTTGAACACCTGTCTAATGGCTCCCACTGCAAAACTCCCGCCGTGGCAGTGTATTGACTGCGATATATCTTTCGTGGAAGTTACAAAACACGCGCCTATTACACATATCCATGCATACTTCCTCGAACTACAACACAAATACACTAGTCCAGAATTCTTTACAGACGCCTCCAAGTCCAATACTTCTGTGTCTTTGCAGCCGTTGGTCCATCCTTCTCGGATTCCGCTATTCTGCACCCTGATTCAAGTATCTTCACGGCAGAAGCTTACGCGATACTTGCGGCCGTTAAACACATTAAACAATTAAAACTACAAAAGGCAGTTATATACACAGATTCCCTAAGCGTGGTAACAGCCCTCAAAACTCGCAAAAAACACAAAAACCCAGTCCTCATCTCCCTCTACACACTCCTATGCACGGTCTATGCTCTCAAACAGCGTGTCGTAGTGTGCTGTTAAGATATTTCACTCAGCTGTCGCCGATGAAGCATCCGCGTAGCTGCGTGCCTGCTGGGGCTGCTGCCATGTCGTCCGAACAGTATGAAGCCTCAGACTGCATACAGCAAAGTGAACGCCTCTGCAATCTGTTTTCAGGGCTCTTCTGCTAGACTGTGCGACAGGGCTTTTTTTCTTGTGACCTTTCAATGAGATTTAAAAATATCAATACAAATGACATCGCAATAAAGGGTGCTTGATTCTGTCACTATAATTCACGGTCCTTTCACTCCCACCCGAATCTACGGACACATTCTAGCCAGTTAACAGTCCCTTTAAAGTCTATAACGCTTCAAGGATACATGAGTCAACCTACAGTGCAGCTCCACTAACATCAGGAACCTGTCCACTTGAGGCTGCAACGACAAAAAACAAACAAATAAAAAACAGCAAAACACAGCACCGTGCCGCCTGTACTGCAACACATGCCTTTGATTGCCCAAAAAGAAACACATGCTAAGAAACCAACTAAAATAGCAAATCCTGTAAACAGAAGTGGTATGGCACTGCAGCTTTGCTAGGGCATGAAAGGGCTGGTGCTGGCCTGGAACAGCACCATTGCAGCTGCACTCGAGCCTGCAGCCGCACAGATGCGGTCACAGACTGCGACCCAAACAGAGGCTGTAGAAAAGGCACCAATAGGAATTCTAGGATCCGAGGTCCCCAGCAGTGGCTGGCAGCAGCTATCGCATCCTAGCGCCGTACTGCCAGCATAGCAACGGAGGCGTGTCGAGTTCCTGAATGCCGCTGTGAATTACTGTAGCTGCCTTCAATAGGGCAATGCAGTCTCAGCCGCAATGCGAGCCATCTTGCATATTACGCTAGTGTGCCTCTCCTCGGGAATGCTTCGAAATAAATAAGCAAGGTTCAATAGCGATGACGGCAGCTCTGTGAGCTCGTCAACATGCTTTCGAGGACTTTAGTGCCTCCAGCAATTTTAGAGGCATACAAAGCTAATATGGCGTCCGCAGGGTTGGATGGCACAGGATGCTTCCTCTTGCCGGCTGGGGGCCGTGGTTCGTCAACAGCGAGGGAATGCCGGACCTCGGTACGCTGTCGTTTCCTGCGTGTGGAATCTGGCCGCTCTGAGGAAGACTGCAGACAAAGTAGTCAACATATTTTAAATGATAAACTGTAGAATAAGCTGCGTTAACATATATGCGATATAGTTTGTTGAAAGTTGGCTTGCCGTTTCAGCAGGAGAGCTCTCTTGTTGGTCTGGAGGCATTCAGCAACGAGTCGTCACCCGCTTCCAAGTGGCAGACAATCTTGCTGCTAGAGCTTCTTTCTTGCCCGCATTGCTCACTCTCTGCTGCGTCATATGCGCTGTCGTGGCATTCCGTGCCGCTGTGCTGCCCTGTGTACCTTTCCACGATATCGTCGAGGATGTCTGCTTAGTGAAATTGCCATGCCACAGACATTGTTACATATCGCTCACAAAAAGTTCCAGAATATCAGCAGCATGCGGTTTCGGCAGTAACTTTTTTATAGGCCGTTGTGGTGCTTTTCCACTAATCCGCTGCACTTGGAGCGAGAAAAGCAGCCTGCAAAGGATGGTTGTGGGCTCGAGAACATGCCCTGCAGAAAAACGTACTTACATGTGCACATTGCCTATTGACTACAGAAACGCCCTTAGAATTGCTTTAGTTTAATCCGCACAAATCATGCATCGGCAGGCGTTTCAAAATTGTAGTACTTGCAGAAAATTCAAATGAAAACACAGTGGTAGCTTACGTGCGAGACGACACGTAGCCACGCAGAAATGTCCGCATCTGAAAGTGCGACCACAGCTTTTTCTGTGTCGCGGCCGATCCACTCTTGGCCTTTTCAATTATTCTGATTTCCCTCAGGAACTTGTCTTTCAAATACTGCCATTGCTTTTTGCACTCGGCACCTGAAAAGAACACGAGATATGAGTGAACGTATGAACCACAGTTTGGAAGATATAGACACATGCGGGTCTACACTCTTCGTGCGCAGGCTAGTGTGGACTGTCATGCCGCCGTTGGACGCCTAGGCACAGATATGCCGCGATACGGTGCTGCTGGGCCCGGTACCATATCAGCACCCGGCAACGAAGTTTTCGAGATGTCACAGCTTTGCCAGAAAAGCAGCATTATAGATAAAGTCAGACATATTGATCTTACCTGACAAGCCAAGTTTCTTTCCGATCAAGTCCCACGTGTCATCCTTCTTGCGTTGGTTTTTATATTCTGCATGCATGAGGTCATATAAGTAAGTATGGGGCGAACTTCAGAAATTAATTGTTCTCTGAGGTTGGTGTCCCACACTTGCGAGCAGTTGAACGATCGCTGCGATGAGTTGTCGTCCGCCATCGTCAGTCGAAATAGAAAGACGAAGAGGCTTCTGTGCTTGCAGTGGAAAGAGGGAGCATGATGTCACTAACATGCACGCGTGAAGACACGTGATTCCCAATGTACAGCGGTCATTCGTTGAAAACGTGCACAAAAGGCATCGGCTTCGTGTTCCGCGAACGTCTCAATCTTGCATTTCGCGGAGGTGATCAGCTGCCGCGCTTCGGCCGTCGGTGTAGGGCCTCTTCGGACGCGTCAAACGGATACTGTATAAAAAAAAGGTAGAAGAAAGCACTGAAAGTCGGTAGGGAGGCACAACTCGCAGCGTTTATTTCGCGTATTTTTAAACAGAAGGCTGCATTTTGGGAGTTGGTAAGCGCTGCGGCTACACTAGTGTTGCCACGGCTGCTCGACGCAGTATATCTAATTATTTTGAAAATTTTCTGCTAATAGAGTGCTAAGGTGTCTGAGTCTACTGACTTTCTGCCCTTTCTACAGAAACGATCGCAAAAGCTGCTACTTTTCCAGCGTCGAGTTTGACTTGACGTGATGCGATATGGTGACTGACAAAAAAAGAGGGAAACAAAATACAAGATATTCAGACGACGCAAACCACCAAGAAGAAAAGACGAATGGAAAGAGGTTTGCGTCGTCTGAATTTCTTGTAACATGAACCAACTAGCCCAACAACGAGTTTTACTAAAGGAAACAAAGTAGTTGCTAGGAATGCATGAGCACGTGTATTTTCCAAATGAACAGCTTGGACAACAGCTGTTATCATTCTTGTAGTGCGCTGCCGGTGGACACGGACCAAGAAACAAGGAAAAACAACACAAGATGATGCGCAAACTCACAACTACTTTATTTCGATAACGTACAGCCTTATGTACGTACAAGAAAGAAGGCACACTAAATGACGAGGGGAGGGGGAGGGGATTCAGTGATGAGGCAGTATAACACAAAAAACAAGAAAAATATACATATGATGGCTTTAAACAGTGTCACCGAAACGTGTCAGGAGATTACGCGTGCCGTAATACGGTTTTCTTCAAAAAGTTAATTTCTGTTTGAGAAAGGGCGATCGAGGGTGTGCTAACGCACCCTTCGCTGATGTGCATGTAAAATGCTTCGGTGATTTCCCTCTCTGTCTGGTCGTAAGATCGTGCCAAAACTTTTGTGTCAGGGAACATCGCCTTGCATTTACATTCTGCGCAGTGGGAAGCCAAATGACCAGGGTGTGTCAACAGCGATACCGCGTAATTATTCTCTTTTAGTCGCTCATTAATGCACCTCCCCGTTTGGCTTATGTAGTTCCTATTGCAGGAGAGGGGAATGCCGTAAACAACGCCTTCTGTACATTCCACAAATTTGTTTCTGTGCCTAACGCTGCAGCTCGTTTCCTTCCTTCCGCGTTCACCACTGTTGACCCTTTTACAAAGCCCTTTTAGTTTGTTTGGTGCTGAAAAAACAACTCCTACGTCAAACTTTGACATGACTTTCTTTATCCCATGGGAGAGATTGTGGATGTACGGAATGACAGCCAGTCTTTCCAATCTGCCACTCGACCTCGAGGGTTGCTCTATCTTCCCTGTAGTGAAGATTGCAAGGGCCTTTTCAGCAACCGGGTACAACGCCTTTTTTAACCTGGAAGTCTGTGCTCGGTTGCTAAAGGGATAGTTCTAGCCATGCATTTTAGTGCGTGTGTATGCATGTCAGTGTTCTACCAAGCTCAGGTGATTTTTCTCGCACACACATAACCCACATCCCTATTGAAAATCGTGGGTTGGTGGATGCTGGAAATCTTGGTGGACATGGTGGAAGCAATAGTGGACAAGGTGGAAAGAATAGTAGATGTGGTGGAAGCTGTGGTGGTCATGATGGCTGATGATGGTGAGAGTGGAAAAAATGGTGGCAGATGGTGGTGGTGGTGGCGAGCTTCTTTTGGTGTTAAGTGGAAAATGCTGGCTGATGGTGGCGACCAAAACATGTTTTGGTGGATGACTTGGTTAACAAGCTGGATGACGGTGGAAGGATGGAAGCATGGTGGATGACGGTGGCATGATGGAAGTGAACGTGACATTATGTGAAGTCGCTGTCAGTCCTGATGTTTTCCTCTTGAATGTGCAGAAACATATGCAGTTAAAAGAAGCCAACAACGATCATTAAGCTTTACAGCACTATTTTTTTATTCATGCGGCGTCAATAACCGCCACAAGGTTTCTGGAGCACAGCAGCCGTGAATGTTTACCTTTTAACGCACGTATTTATCAGGTTTACATCCGCGATCTGCTGCTGCATTTTGATGTTTACAAGTCTAGAAGTGTCGGTGTGAACAGCGACAGTAACTGTGTTACATCGCCGCGCAATTGCCGAGAAGTAAATCAGTCCTTCCAGCGGGGAGACCAGAAAACAGCTTCCGCTTGATGCCGCCACGCTTGAAACGCAACTTTGGCAATTCTTGCACACTCACTTACCTCAGCGGCACTTTAAGGTAATAGTGAAAATGCATGCAAAGCTAAAATGCACAAACTTTTACCTTCGGCCTGCGTCGAGATAAGCCGCACCAAGTATGACTACCACCATCATATTCTACACCATGATTGCCACCAAAGGTCAGGCATAGCGTAGCGACCGAGTCCGTCTACGTGTTATCGGAGCTTCTGGTTTCAGTACACACGATTCCGGTGAGTACGAATGACTTTACAGCACACATGTGGCATCGGCTAACCTAAATGAGGCTTTTTTTCTTGTGTACGGTGTCCGCACAAGAAGCGATGAGCATAGATGCGACGCGCTTCCAGCAAACGCCTCCGGTCACCAACCGCCGCCGGTCGCACTCGTCGGCGCTTCTCTGATACGTATGCGAGAACATACACTTGTCAATTCGTACGCCTTACTGAACCAATATAATGGCATATTTTTCCCGCGCACTGCACTTGTTTTGGCCCAGCTGTTATGCAGTTGTAGCTAAGCGTCAGATCAGTGCGCTGGCACGGCTGCGCTGTACGTTGCGCGAAAAAAAAAGAGATCACAGTACTCAATCAATTGTACGCGCGTATTTATCGAATGAGATTAGAGTCCACAGAAAGCCTCTGCACATGTCGCACTTTGGAAAAAGCGAGAGATGGCTATTAAAACTTCCCAGTAACACCCGGTTGACTATACTCGCGCTCCTCGCTCCACTTCACATATTTCTTTGGAGTTACGTTGTGAATTCTAAAAGAAAGTTGGCGCTGTTCCCATTATCGACGTGCCATTCGTCACCGGCAGCAGTTTGTTTGCGTTTAATAACTACGCAAATTTTAGTAGGATGTGAAGAGCGCGTCTGTCTTCAGCATGAGACATACAAAGCTGAAGTCAAACGGTGTATTAGTATGTTGGCTAGTCATTTTGCAAGTCGCTAAGCAAGTGTCAGCGTGGCGTATTGGTAAAGTACTCGGCTCGGTATCCGCAGGCCGGACGTTCGATTCCCGGTTGGGGAAGTTTTTTTTTTTTTTTCATACGGGTTTTTTTTTGTACTAGTGCTTTCTACATCGCCTTCTATGCAATTATTTATGTGTGACGGCTAGGCACGATGGTGCCGACGCCGTAGAGCCGTTTTACGCTCCGTCCTTGTCCAGCATCCATCATACGCCAGCATCCAGCATACACCACGTGCCACCATCTTCCAGCACCATAATCCACCATAATGGTGGATGGTGGAATCCACCATTCCTCATGGTGGAGGAATTTTCAATAGGGATGGCACCCTCATTCAGTGTGAAAGCAGCTTTCATGGCACGTGAAGGCGCCAGCGTCAATGGGGGTATTTTTTGTATTTAGCATTTAGCAATCCCAGTTCGGTTCTCTTTTTTTTTCTCTTTAGTTTACAAAATGTCTGTAGCAAACAATGAATGTTAAATTGGCAGTAAGCGCTCGTCTTCGTCGTCTCTGTGTCCCTCGTGCTGCTAGTTCACCTAGCCCCACCACCTCAAACCGCTACTCGTCGTCGGAAAATCTGAGCTTGTCTCATGCCCTGACTTGTGTGTTGCGCCGACCAATATCGGTTATTACAGCTTATTGCTTTGCCACTAGATGGCACGAAGCAACACTAAAAGGCAAGCTTGTTAACACTCGGGTGCAGTACACGTTGCGGACGTACAGCCTTGCGTACACTTTCCTACAGGACATAGGAATGGAGTAAACAATTCCAACAGAGCATTCCAAGTAAGGGTTTGCATGCCTGGTGCTGCATCCTCATTTGCTTTCAATGCAGATTCGAGCACAAAGTTCTTGCGTAGGGGCAGAAAAAAACCAGAGGCTCTTCATGCCTGTGTGCCACCTTCTTGAGACCGGGTGACAGGGTGTGCACATATGGCATGACCACTGGCCTCCCAGTCGAACCCCGAGCCTTGAGCCCCTACCCTTTCTGCTATGTGTTTGACTTTGCAAGAGCGACTCGGCGACTGCTGCAAATCTAAACCTGCGATTCCATGCACATCATGTTTGCTGGGCGTATTTTCCCCATGCCAAGAAAGAACAGTTGCCTTTTGAGTCAGCTCAAAGCTGACTCAAAAGGCAACAAAGGGGAGTAGTTGTGCAGTGAATGAAATCTGCCCTCGGAAAGTCGTGCCCACATTGCGTGCAGGAAAGTTTTGATTGCCAAGTGACCCGCCTGTTGGCAGCAGGCTGCCCTTCGAAGGTCGTTGTATTGGTCGCCGAGTTGCTCTTGCAAAGAGTCAAACACGGAGCAAAAGGGTAGGGGCTCGGGGTTCGACTGGGAGGCCAGAGGTCATGCCATAAGTGCACACACTGTCGCACGGTCTCAAGAAGGTGGCAAACAGGCATGAAGTGCCTCTAGTTTCTCTGCCCCTAATAATCTGCAAGAATTTTACCCTGGAATCTGCGTTGAAGGCAAATGAGGCTGGATGCAGCACCAGGCATGCAAACCCTTTCGTGGAATGCTCTGCTGTAGTTGTTTACGTCATTCCCATGTGCTGTGGGAAAGTGTACATCGGCCAGTCCGAAAGATGCATCAATGACAGACTCAGGTAGTACACACTGAGTGCAAAAAAGAAAGAGGACAGGTATGCACATTTGGTCGCACACATCTTTGCATGTGGGTGTGAACCAATTTTCCGTGGCACTAGGATACTAGAAAAAAGTAAGAGCATGCAGTTCATCTCGACTCGCTTTTGAAGCGTTTTTTAATCGAGAACTATGATGGGGTGCATCCCTACTGAAAAGTTTTGTATGCCATTCCAATATTTCCGTATGTTTCCGTAAGAATTTTACGGAAATATATGGAAAACATATGGAAAATATACGGAAAACATATGGATTCTGTATGGAAACATATGGAATTATTGGAATGGCTTACGGAACGTTTCAGTAGGGATGTACAAGTGAGACCTCGATATCCTTGCATGCCTCCGAATTTGAATTTCTGCAAGGCTGCTTTTAACATGTGCAGCCGTCTTGAGCACCTTGTGATAAGGGAAGTGTTATGTGGCAAGGGGGCACTTGCTGAAGACTCTGGAAAACGCCTATTTTCATTATTTTCGGTAAAACACACTCCTCCATAAAAATTTCCGAAAGGGAGGGGGGCCCTAGGGCACCCCACTGGCTACGGGCCTGCCGCTATGGTGGACGACACAGGGGCAAACATAGCAGCAATGTACTGTGGGTGATTTCGCACTAGCCAGAACAAAACGGTGCGCCACCCCAATGAGCGTGCTGAAAGTACAGTGCAACAACTGTCTCCTTATCAATTTCATTCCCTGCCACAAAATATCCAAAATTGGCCTACTGTTATGTTCCTGAAAATCACATGGGTCTTTAGACAATGTGTCAGCAAACTAGTGTTACTCAAGTTTTAACGAATGATGCAAATTAGGAGGAAATGTGTGTCATCCACAAAGATATGCGGTGCCCTACCAGGTAGTTACTAGAGTAAAATAAAGCAGTCCTTACAAATAATAACCCAGCAGAGCAGTCTACAAAAGAAAAAAGAAAAATCAACGCTAAGCGTTCATAAAACGGCGAAAATATTTTGTTCAGATGATGCAACTTGTTTGCAGCCAACATGGAGTTGAGGATTTAGACATGAAACAACTTCGGATTGACAACCGCTTGCAATAACTACACGTACACACATGTGGAAAGAGTGATTTCAGGGGAAACGAGGAACGCTCAATAAATAGGCACTGCAAACGGAAAAAGTTACATCGTTATGCCAAAAATCAGCGCATGTGCACATTTGCTTTACATAGACGCGAAGTCATATCATCTGGGTGCCTGAGCGTGCTCCCAGATTACGTCCCGTGGTACGATGCTTACGCCTGTCCTTTAATACCGTTAACTTGACGTCAAACAGAGGAACAAAGTTTCATTGCAGTTAATCCACTAGGCAAGCGACAAAAAATATGTCGCCAAGCTCCGTTGCAAAGCTCCTGCACATACTACGGCACATCACGGGCTCCAAAATATCAGCAGCGCGCATTACGGTCGCCAATCTCGCGACTCTAGGATAACGACTCTGTCGCTTGGATAAATAAAGATTTCCACAGACGACTGTGCAACTGGTAAGGCACAAAAAGCATGCAGTATAAAACAATAAGCACCGGGCAAGTCTTACCTGCAAGGGCATGAACAAAAGCCGGGTAGTAACCCTCTGTTGTCCCATCGTGACTGGACCAGTGCGCTTGCACTTCCCTTGTTTTCACGAAGTCATTGTCGTCTCTAGGGTTGAAGCCCTTAATCAGCCGCACGGGTAACACCGTGCGGTAATTGTCCCAATATTTAACGTATGCAAACATTTTTGTTACAGCGAGGCTCGCAAGCACACCACACACGCCATGCGGCTATGGCTACAACTTCGTCTGGTGTTGGCCAGTGTTCGGTACTCTTGTGTGCCCATGTTACTCCCCCCGTATTCAGTTCGTGTATATTGGCGTGATATCTACTGTTTATATATATATATATATATATATATATATATATATATATATATAAAGTGGCTAGTTATTATAGAGAAGAGAAAAGAGAAGGCGCTTGTTTCTGTCTCCCTTATCGGGGACACGGCTAAGCGCCTACAGACTTCATTCCGTCAGAGTCAACATTACGACCGTAACATTTTTTTTAATGCGAACCGTAATATTGTATAACATTTCAATTTTGCTTGACTACATGACTTTATAGATAACACCCCGCGTTACTATTTCCTTATTCTATGTTTCATCTTTGCTAGTGTTGTTGATTTCGTTTTGTTACCAGTGCTGCATTAACTATTTACTGCACTGCTCCTTATGCGATCTGGTACATGAATGCATGCATATGAAAGTGCTACGGAAGTTTACTTTTGTACTCCCACCCTTACACAATGCCTAACGGAGGCCTGTAAGATATTGAAAAAAATTAAAAATATAAAAAGAGGCCAGATTCGTAATTTGACAGAGCGTAGACTTGGGCGTGTTGGTAATTCATTTTAACGCACTGTCCTCCGCCTTGTTCGTGCGGTGCGCTAAAGTTGGAAAATGCCAGATTCATGGCGAAATGACGTTATGTCGGGCGCATTTCGATCCGTGGGCTCATGCGCAGTACTGTATACACCTCCTCGCTGAATATAACTAAAGCGCTGCTGTGTAACATTGAAATGTGGGTAACTTAAAGCGTTGTTTTCCTCTTTATACACCTCAAAGCCTTCTTGTCACATGCAAACATTATGTTTAAACGGACCGCCGCGGTGGTTTTCTGTGCGATCTAGCTTCGTCGCACTCATTTCTAGAAACGTTGGTCTTGCTGCACACGCACGCATATGAACCATATTGATCTCGTGACACCCCCTGTCCTGTAACGATGCCAGCTTGTGACTTGACGAGGGCGCGCTGATACGTAAAACAACCTGACATACACGTATATTAGCACCAGTGGCTGTCAGCGTGCGCCACTTTTAAATGCGAATAAGCATTTCTTTGCGTACTGCAGACTCAATGCCTCCTTGATCTATTTAGCCGCCTACGTCTGGGTAGACGATTATGACGGGCCATAACACGAATAATGTGAAAATTCCGTCGCGTACGACGTCAAACCCTTTCCTCCAGACACGTGTGACGTGTGGCCGTATACTACGGGCCACGGTATGGGTATGCGCATGCACAGGTGTTTGACAGTTTATGTCTACCGAGGAACGGCGAGAGCGTCCAGAAAAATCGGCAGCGTTGACGCGACGGATGCAGAGTGTAAATGTTATGGTTCCCAACAGGAATCGAACCCAAGCATTCTGCGTGGCAAATACAGATCCATGCCAGGTCTTGGAACTGAATTGGAAAAAGACCATATATGCAGGCGTAATGTTGGTGAAACGTCAATTGTGGTTGCAGTGCTGCCTATCTAATTTTGTAAACATTACATATGTACTACAATATGATACAGCAGGTGTCAAGTATGTCGGGTTAGCGTCAATTATAGTTAAGTGCCATCCACTGAAGTCGGTCTACGTAACACAATCCAGGGCTACCATCCTCGCAAGCACAAGCGCTATATTTCAGTTTACCGCTTTTGGTCTTGGTAATTACCAATGTGTTCTTCTTGGCATCGTTACGCAACTGTGAACAACTGGTTATACAAAACATATGCGACTGTTCAAGCTACATATCTGCGCGTATAACATCCGTACATATATTTAGCGTCATTCTTATAACCTTCGCTCAACAAAAAAATTACACCACAGTCGATCACCTTCCCTCCGCATGCTTCGCATGACATCGATTCCCATGGTACGTGGGATCTGCCGAATTTTATAATAAACAAGGTAATCTCTTATAATATAACCAAACAAGGTAATCCCGTATGAGAGGCCTTGTTCGGCAGCCTACATAAATCGGCATGGTTTTAATTTTGATATTGCGAAGCCCGACAAGGACTGCATGCTCCTTGTCAGGGACAAATCCTGCCGACGCCCATGTGTACAGTGCTCATGGAATGAAGCGCTATATGTGAACATATTGGACCATAACGGCTCCACGTTATGCCGCTAAGCTGGCCACTAAAGGGGACGTGGCATAATATGAGAGTGAATGAACAGATATTACGCTTATATGTAAGACCAAATGAAGGCGGCGAAGTGAAAGGAAGTGCATTGTTTGGCCCTAAATTGTCGCATTTCATTCCATGAGCATCATTCATTAGGGACCGCACGTACATGAACAAACCGAAAATTAAACTTCCTGGATTGTTTTGACAAGAATATGCGCGCAGTCCGTTACTTTTCCATTGAACATGGAAGTGCCCTATAGCGCGTACGCTGTGTCATGACAGCTTGGCGCGATTACCCGCCGTTTGGCGTTATCATGCAGCCGATGTAGCATCATGCCTCATTGCCCCACAAGCTTGCTGTGTTTGAAAGACACATGAGTGTTCTAACATCGGATATCCACGGCGGTTGTTTTAAAGCTGTAGATCAACGTTACTAGATTACCTCTAGTAACGTTGCTGTAGATGATAGACCGCACAGTTTTACGCATCACTAAAGGCCCTTTTCAGATGTGTACCAACATTCGCTGCATGCCACGTACAGACACCTCACACCGCATGAGCAAAAGAAGAAAAAAAAAACAGCCAGCATCGACGAAGCAAAATGAATACAGAGCAATACATTTGTATTTGGTTAGGAATGGCGCTAGCCACCAGGCTGTTTCATAGAGGATTTCTGTAACATCTATTCATGTGTAGCCAGAAGAAAATTTGTAGCAGAGTTCTTCAATTACGTCTCATGCACAGCCGCTTCATGGGAACGTGGTGGGTTTTCATCGAGCGGCCGTGTTTCATGTATCAAAACCCTTACAAATAGGCCAACACTTTCTACCAATTGTTGCGTCATCTGTTGATCAATAAAGCTATTACACAACGCAAGCGTTGCGTGCTGCATTTGAACAGTTTTGCGAGGAATGCACGCAGAAGGCACTGCGGCGTATTAATGTTTTAAATTGCAGCTCCCAGATGACGTGACGATCTGCAAGTTTTTTACAAATTCGGTTGGAACGCAGTTTTGCAACTGGTATGATTAAACAACTCCTAATTTGTAGTAGTCCATTCTTCGTTACTAAGATCATTCTCTCTTGTAGTTGCTGCTTGCCCGTTTCTCTTTATGCCTGGACTTTGGCGGCTACTTAAACAAAGCGATGGCGGAGAATTCTGCTAGAAAGAGGCGAAAAGTTTACTTAGAAGGGGACGCCTACTTCTCTGTGCCGAAGTCTACGTTGTACAGGCATGAAAAGGCGCACGAAATCGCATCGGCAGCTTCGCGATAAGTACGAGCGCAGGCACCAGTAGTCAATGTGGAAGCGTAACACCCTGTTCGCCAAGCACACCGCAAAGTGGGCCGAATGATGGAGACGGCGATGAAGTTTCCGCGGATGACTGCTGCAGCGACATCCCTTCGCTTGATAGCGATGAAGAGTCCAGCGCAAGCGATCTGTCTAAAAGCGCGACACCTGGCTCACCTAACACAGTGCAAGGTGGGTTCAGTGACGACGACGTCGATGAAACTTACTTTAATGAAAACTGCAGCGACGATCACAGCGATGAACAGTCCAGCGGTGGTGCAAGTGACAGTTCCGACTGTGGGTACAGCTGTGACGGCAGCGGCGACGGCTGTACTCAGGATTCATCTACTGAGGACACGTTGCCGTCATGGTTTGCACGCTCCGGCAGCGAAAGGTTGCCCCACTCAAACGTTTCAAAGGCTGGCGTTATAGCCGCATTGATGTCATTCGCAGTTTCCCACGGAATTACTTGGACTGCAATGGGGGACCTAGCCAAGTTGATAAACTTTCTCCTCGGGACAAATGCGTTGCCCCAGAGTAAGTACCTCTTTCGGAAGCTTTGGTCAAGAGACGTCCATGATGTTGTTCAGCGTCACTTCTATTGTGAGCCGTGCAAGTGTGTAATGATAAAGCATGACAGCACTGCGGAATGTGACAGGTGCCACACTGTCAGAGGAACACAAGCACTGAAAGATGAAGGCTGCTTCTTCATAATCCTCAACCTGGCAACACAGCTTGGCGTTACCATCGAGAGGACAAAAGCTGACCTGCATGAAAGCCTTCAAAGACTCCAAAGGCCATTGTCAACCATCAATGACATAACAAGGGGCTGCTGCTACACAAAGCTGAAGGAAGAAGAAAAACTTCACCCTGATGATATTACATTGACAATGAACACTGACGGTAGCCCTGTGTGGAAATCTTCAAAGACGCCGGTGTGGCCCCTGCAATTTATTATTAATGAGCTGCCACCGCATTTGCGATTTCGGCACCCTGTCCTTGCAGGCCTCTGGTTTGGCCGAAAGCACCCAGAGATGCAGCTCTTTCTCAATGAATTCGTAAAAGAAGTGAACAGCATGGTAAGGCTCAAGTGGAACCACAATGGAAGCACTCATATTTCAAGGCCACATGTTTTGTGCATCTCAGTTTCAAGGTGGCTCTAAAATTTCAAGGTGGCTCTAACAATGAAACACCCCTTGCCTGCTTCAACCACAAAAACACAATGAACTTCACTTACCCCTTATATACCCCTTAATATGTTATGAGTGCCAACTGCATTAAATTACAAGTAAGAAGGGTGCCTGCTTACATATCCAGTTCCTGTGGAGTCTGCCAAATTGGGGAACTTCGCAATGAGGGCTCTCGCAGCCTCTTCATAAAGCTTCCCAGCGTACCTAGTAAATGTGCATTGATAGGAAATAAAACTTTATGTCACTATATCTTTTGACTGGTGAAAAAGGATGACACCCGCTCGACTTTCTGATTCCAGTTCTGTTCCACTCATCATTGAATGCTTATGATGCAGTAATGACCATAAACTTGAGCAGATGACTCTAAGTTTTTGAGTTACTAGGTGTGAGGTACAATTATGGACTCATTACTTGCATTTTCGTGAGTGTTGTCTAGTTTACTCAAGAAAGACATGCAGACACTACTGAAAGAATATATGAGTTGCATTGTATTGCATTCTCAAGCAGAAGCCGTAGAACTCAACTTTGAGTGGGCAGAAGACAGGGCACGTTTAGTCATCGCGTACTATTGGTTACCCCAAAACGAGACCTTTATCGTTAAGTTAGGAAGGGGGAGGCCTCTTGAAGTGACATGACCACAATGGGGCACGTACACCCAAGCACGAAGTTCCTTTTCTTTCAAGGCTAGCTTGCTGCAACACTTACATTTTGTATGAGCACAAGTCATGATACATCCACTGAAGAACTCTGCGGCGATTTGTGAAGTAGTGTCCCTGCTGATCTCTTTCAATGCTGAGTTTGACATCGAGAGGTATGTTTGATAGCATATAAACTGTTCGTGCATTCTCAAAGACTGACGATGGTGCCGCTTCTTCAACGTTCAGCACATCAACAATCCTGCACAAAAATGAAAGATTAATAAGTGTGCATTGCATAAGCAGATGTCTGCCTGTTTGTCGTGATGCTCAGGTGGAGTTAGCCTCGAGTACAAATTGAACTTGCCACACAGGCTTGACTGCTATGCATGAAATCAAGGGCTTAGCAAGTCACAGAAGTCATAGATTTATACTCAGCAAGGCCAAAGTACAAACACTGCACAAGGGCCTCTGTCAAGCATCAGTCTGAGAGCAAATGGAATGGGAGTGGCTACTGTGTCTGGTAAAGCCAGGCAACCGTGCAAAACTTGCGGTCAATATCTGTGATCAGCACAGAGCACTATGAACCTCTACAAGCCAGCAAGGATTGTGCAGGTCTCACATATTAACAGATTAGAAGCCATACAGGGATAAGGCACACAACGCTACACTATCATGGCATTTAAGTGGCAAAACACAGTGCATGAGTATGAAGGTTGCAGCGAGAGATAGACGAGAAGACGTGACGGCGGCCTATGTGGCCGTGCCGTAATCTCGCCACTTTATTCGGTAGGCGAACGACCCTAGCGAAGTGGCGGCGGCTGCAGGCGTCCAGACCGCCAGGAGTGACAGCTTGTTCTCTTGACTCGCGCCTCGAGCTTCGAGTATAAGCTGTGCGAGAAGTGCGGTGCGTAGCGCGTAGGTGGTAAAATGATGATGATGATGACTGTGAGGGATGATGATGCCGCTACAAAGGTAAATGAGCTAAACACAAGCACTGCTCAATAAATATCTAGCACCAATGGCAGAACAAGGGAGAAAACAGGCGGATGACTGAAACCATGATTACCTAATGACAAAGGGAGTGATCTCGCAAAAAATGCAAGAACTAATGACTTTAGCTTGAAGCAGCGTGGAACAAAATGAAGACAAGAATATAGAACGAATGAGAGGAGCACAACGGCACTCATGCTGTTCAAGTTATTTGCAAGATGGAGCAACTCGCACAAACCAACACGTTGTTGCTAATGGGTGCAGTGACATTTGCAGGGTTATTGATATGGGCTATGCAGAACCACAAGCTCATGATGAAATTGCTGGCAAGATTCATCACCTCTGGTCGACTAAGACACCACAAGATATAAAAAGTTTGTTTAAGGTTTAGATTACACAAAAAGTGAGGCCAGAATTGAAAAAAAGGAACATACCATGCAAGAAAACAAGAAAAAGTAGGTAGAAAGCATGCACATTAGCATTCTTGAAGCTCAATAACACCTGCAACTAGCACCAGTTGTGGGACCGTCCACGGCTGCCAACCAAAAAGTGACTCAAGGCAATTGATGTTCACATCTGCTGGTGCAACTTCTGTTCACAACAGGGTGCACTAACAAATGACATGGCATGGCACTACCTTTCCCTTAGAAGCCTAGTCTGTCAGAGAGCCTTCACATGCACGTAGAATGCCTCGGAAGTTCTGAGACTATACCAGTCACCGCACTGAGTGAAGTGGGAACTGGTCATGTTGCCATTGCCTCGCCGATGTCTTGTTCCTGTGCTGATAAATAAGCTAATATTCTGTTCCTGTGCCTCTGATTGGTTGAAAGGTTCAAATTGGTTCAAGGGTTCGAATAATATAATTACAGTACTGTGAATATTGCTAGAAAAAACATGCACTTGACAAGCAACCTTACCGACCGTACTGCACTGTCTCCTTGATGAGGAACTTTGCTTTGTCTAGGATGACAAACTCGTCGTCTATGTCAACGTACATTTGAAAGTCCTTGTCATAGACCTGGTGGAAGCATAATTCACTGAAATATACACACCTCACTCTTTATAAATCACTGTATACTGCATTGTGTCTTTTAAAGTCTTTATTTTCATTGTTTGATCCTGCACTGCAGTATTAGTGCACTTAAAAAGTAGACTTATTTAGCTAGGCATGTAAACTTTGCACGAGCGCTTTATCGTGTGTTTAAAGTGTGTTTGCTAATTTTACAATGCATGAATAAACAAAACAATATGAATATAACAAGAATTCACATGAAGTTATTATTATAATGCCATTTAGTCACACTGTCACTGTCGCCCATTTTTACCTCATGAATTTAAAGTGGCGAGGTTGGCTTATAGGTTAATTGATAAGGCATAAAGTTGCACATACTCAGCAATACAGGTGAAACGTGCGCGTAAGGAACAGTATGTAATTAACTACTTTAGCCATTTACATTATTGGCAAAACAAGTTGTATTGACTGATGCAGACTTCAGTGCTTTAGAGTTAAAGAACGATTTCATGGAATTGAGGTTCAAGGAAATTGGTGGAATCCAGCATCAGTACAGTAAAATAGCCTGGTCTGCTGTGGATGGGAAACAACTGGATGGTAAAGTGGATGGGAAAGCGACCATCACTGTTGCTCAAATGGTACAGCACTGGACATGTTATCCGAAGGTTGTAGGCTGTTGAAATTCCTTTACATTTATGCCATAATTACTACATAATAACAGATTAGAAGCCATACAGGGATAAGGCACACAGCACTACACGGCAGTGTAGCATTGTGTGCCTCACGTCCGTTGTGTGCCATCACGTCCAACAGCGATGACAGGAATCCTCGAAAGAGCCTGCCTCTGCTCGATATTGATAGAGCGTAAGTGGGTGGACATTGATGGAGGCGCTTATTTCACTGTGGCCAGTGCAGCCGAGCCTCCTATCCTGTATGACAGTGCACTCTGTCTTCACTTTCTTTTCTCAGACTCTTTCGGCGGGGATCTTGACATGACGGGTAATGGCCTTACAAAGATAAGGACCTAATGATTTATCTACGACCTAGGCAAACGAGATGACGATGGCGATAACGCGCGAAACAAACGATGAAGGCACGAAGCGAACCGGTACGATGACGTCTTCCTGTTTTCAGGCCTCGCGTTTCGCCAGCTAAACGTAAGGATGATTTGGTTGCACGGAAAAATGAAATTGCCTTACTTTAGCGAGAGAGCCTGGATTGGCTGTAAAAGAGCGTTTAGATGGCGGCCCCTGAGTCAATAGAGGTTTGACGTGCAAGTGGTTGCAAAGCAGTCGTGGGAAACAACGAGCGTTACAGTATAACCTCACAATGCTACACAGCCGTGTAGCGTGTGCTTACAAGGCAGTTAGAAACTACAAACAAACTACATGGCAGTTAGAAACTACAAGTAATGACTTTTATGCCTCCCTTGGCTTTACTGTCTGTCGGTTTAATTACGTTGCGTCTAAAAAAGAAACGCGACCTTCATAATCATTTCCTCTTTAGTCTTAGATTGACAGTGCAAAAATGTTGGCACATGTGAGCATTTCAACCAAATAGCCTCGACCACAGACTAGTAGAACAATCTTTTTCCAGTAAACCCTGCCTGCCTTTTGCTTTCTTTCATTTCTCCCTTTCTATCTGTACCCCAGGGAGCTTACAGTGAGACATGACATTCACAGAGCAGTTTTGAAAAGCCCTTGTTGTGCTCAGGCACCTCTGCTGGAATGTGGGGGGTAAACACCCTCAAAATGAGAGCGGCATTCTGTGAAAGAGTTTTCCACAGGAAAACATTCTTGCGCGTTAGCCAACCTACTGAAAATTGAAAGTTTTGGTGCCGTCAATTTACATCATCGATAAGGATGAAACACATGCTATAGGTTGATCTCCTTGCCAGAGTGAGCTACGTCTTGATCTCCTGAACAGGACGCACTGGCAGATTCAATTGCACACATTTCATGGATGTGCTCTTAACTGGGATTTGCAAGCAGTAACAGATGCTGTTCAACCTTTCAATTAGTGTACACACACTTACAGAGATGAAATGCATGCTTCTGTTGGCATTAAAGGGGAAATCATAACCTGATGCCTGTATCCCCCCCCCCTTTTCCTCTCTACACATAATAAAAAAAATCAACCAAAAAGGCTGTGATGCCGACATTGAATGACTTATGCCCAGTGAAACATGGATTTTTGACTCACATATTTTACTACAGTTTTAACTTGCAAGGCTATGTGCAGAAACTATAAGCCAGGTGCTTTCCAAAGCTGATATGAATGTGACTAGAAAAAGTGAAAAACAAGACAAAGGGGGTACAAACAAGGACATTGTTGTACTGTTGACTGAGTTATTTTCAGCAGGTAGCATTTTAATAAGCGAGAATGGGAAATCTTGAAAGCTATCAAAATCTTTAATTATGGAGTACTCAAAGAGTGTCTCAGAAAACTAAGGAAATCCCATGTGTTTCTGGCATAAGGGATGGCTGCAGGTATGGCGAAGTGCAGGTTGTGGCACGAGTGTGACCTGACAATTAATGACCCGCACCATGTGTTAAGTAAAGGTTTTTCTTTTTTTTTTCACTTACTGCATCAGTGCCACATGTAGTTACCATCCTAATGAGCGATTCTTAAAATGACAATGGCTCTTTTTTATTATTATTACGATTTGAAAGAACAGGAACGCTCGCTAGTCTGGTATATTCCTGCAATGCCAGCTTTGTACACATTTGAGACCCCTTATTCCCACATGAAAATGGTATGCAAATTTCCACCTGGAAATAGCCCGTTCCAGCTAGATTTTCAGCTGGGTTTCACATTTTCAGTTGGAAAATTTCCATTGCCAGCTTGAGATAACTGGAAATTGGAGTTTCCAGTTGGAAGCAAAATCCAGTTTAGCCAGTTTTCAAGCTGGAAATAATTGCTTCTGCTGGAAAGTACTGGAAGGAACATTTTCCAACTGGACGCGAAATCCAGTGAGGTCAGTTTCCAAGCTGAAATTAATTGCTCCTGCTGGAAGGAACTGGAAATGGGATGCCAAGTCCAGCGAGGTCAGTTTTCAAGCTCGAATTAATTGCTTCTGGTGGAAGGAACTGGAAATAGGATATTCCAGCTGAAAACAGAATCCACCTCAGCCAGCTTCTTAGCATTGGAAACACCTTACATTGTAATTTTTAGCTTAAAGTGGCATTCAGCTTCTGAAGGTGCTGGACTTAGTGGGAGGAATGTTTACAGCCTAGCAATCTTTGGAATGCCGAATTAGCAACAGGGCCGTACCCAGGAATTTTTTTTGGAGAGGGTTCGTGTGACAGCTAACGTTGGCAAGTGGCCGTCCCTAGCTGTTAAGGTGTGTAAATATTTTAGTGTCACCCGAAAAGTTAAAGCATGAAAAATTTCGGGAGACGACAAAATGGCGGCACTACGCAGTCGCTCCCTTGTTCGGCTGTGCTAGCCTCTGTTAACGCGTTGGCAAGAAAGGAACACTACGACTTTGCATGTTCCCTGCATCAGTGAACAAACCGGGCCCTCCGTGACACGAGAAATCTGATTCGTTCTTGCGAGACGCAAAGTTTTCGTGAAAATACGTGGCAACTCGCGCTTCCAATGCTAGCCCACAGCGTACGCATACTATCAGCTTTGCGAGGCTTTCTGTAGCCACGTAGGTTAGTTAAATGTTATCGTCTGACATGTTCAGTTGAAGCTCGCCCTGTTTTACATGCATATATAATTGGTCAGTGTTTCTTGTAGTGCACGAGTCCCATAACACTGCACGCGGGAGGGACGTCGCGCGGGCTCGCGATGTGCTCATGTATAACTGAGCGATCTCAAGTTGGCGATACAATAAAATAGGGCCTCAATCCTTTGTCAGCAAAGCGCTGTTACGAATCGTGCGAGCAACGTTTCAATCATTCGAGGACGCGTCTGCTCGACGCCTTTCGTGGAGCGAACGCTTTCCATCCACGCCGTCCTTTGCCAGTGTGTTGGGTTTCATAGGCACCGCTGCGCCGCTTGTTTTTGTACGTTTGTTGATAGGTGGCAGCACACTGCAAGCGATTTGCTTGTTGACCGGTCTGAGAGCAAAACGTTCTCCGACGTCTGTCTAATTGTAAACGTGGTGACGCGGAGTGGTCGAAGTCGTTCGGCGGAGGAAATTCTTCAGATTGCTTTCAGCAGTGATGTTGAAAGAAACCATCTTGACGACGAGGATTTTTCACTGGACGTAGAAGACTGTGAAAGCACCGAGAGTGACAGCGACGATGAACCTCCAGCTGCTAACTCACGAGGAGCGAGCTGCACTTCGCGTCCCCTCGTGCGTTAATGTTCTTTCACGCTCGTAAGTCACTTTGATTGTACTTAATGTGTAATATCCTTGAGCGAGATCAAAATAAAAGCATAGCTCCTCTTGTGCATTGCATGTATCACAATTATTGTGGATATTATGGAGCGCCGCATGCCGCCAACACGCTCGAGCTCGACCAACGAAGCGAAATGGTTAGAGCGATGGAACGTGCAGTTACGGCCACAATCCACGCCTCTCGGCGAACTTCTTCGACGTTGCGAAAAGCATACGTGTGCATTCTTTTCGATATTCATGTTTCGATCGTGCTGATCGAACCCGCAACATGCGAGTGAAGTACACACGGCTAGAGCCTCAGTATGGCTGTGACACAAGCGCTACTGAATGGCATGTTAAATGCTTGTGTTCCGTTGAAGACGTATTTCGACTGCGCAAGTAATGACGACAGGGTATTATCACTGAACACTTTTATGTTTGCAAGCCATCATCACGCGCAGCAGCGATGGCGCTACTCGCTGGCGGCCTACTACTACGGCAAATCCGTCAGGCAGGCTCGGTACGTACTACCTCGGAGTGCCGTTCAGCTCATACGTCAATTCTAGTTCATACAGGTTTATGTAGCACGCACAGGATTTCGCAAAGCATCGTTATGCACGGTCAGGGGCGTAGCCAAGGGGGGGGGTTGGGGGGTTCAACCCCCCCCCCCCCGAAATTTTTTAGTTTTGCTTGCGTATATATAAACGCACACATACAAACGCACGCACGAACATACATAAAGTATGGTTGAACCCCCCCCCCCCCCCCGAAAAAAATTTCTGGCTACGCCCCTGTGCACGGTAACAGAGCTGAAATATAACCTTTCACTTCGCAGCAAATAATTAGGTGGCGAGTACTTAGCACTTTCCATGGTTTGGAAAAGTATTTTAGTCTCATATCTATTTCAGCGCAGCTCATGACTTCATCCGGTGAAAGTGTCACGGTCCGCACGTCCTACCTGTTCCTATGCTAACAAACGGGTTGACCCTCCTCCTGGCGCCATATTGAAAAGCACGGCGCGCCACCTATAGTTCGTGGGCATTGCGAATTATCATTATGCAACCAAACAAACTAGCCCGCCTTTCCGTTTTATTCCAATTGTGTACACCACTTATATTTGCTAGTTGTATCAACTGGTGGCTAAGGAAGGGCTGCATACATTGAGCTTTTGATGAATTGAACCTCCTGCATCACAAATGCCTCTTTATTTAACTTTATATTGCAGCTTGCCGTTGCATATAATCACTTTGCTGGAGGCGCTACCATGTTCGACGAGTCGTTCGACAGGCCGCTTCAAGCGAGCCAGGTAAAAAGTATAATTTTTCTTCGCTCAAAGTTGACATAACCGAAAACGAGTTTGTACCGTATTTGTAGCCTGACTTTTGATTATATTTATGCAAAAACAGCATGAATGTCTTCTCAATAGATATTTAATTGCTATTTAATTCGGATTAATTACTACAACACATAAATTAACATAATACGACATTATTTTTGTTGAAATAGAATGTCGAGTGCCTCGAAATAACCTTGTATAGATTTGATGCACTTCCAGGCAGTCCTTCATAGTCTGAAAGGGTTAAAAGAACGTCGTACGGTGTGTGTCTAGTGCTTATTGTTAGAAAAGTTTGTGTGACATGCTGCAAATTTACAGCACAAGTGACGCTGACAAAGCATCGTACATCGCTAGTGTGTTTTTGTCCTTCCATGCTGTTTATTTCACAGCTTGTCCTGTAAATTCATGCTCGTGCCCTAGGTCCGCATCTCTCCGTCTCGACCTAGTAGCTTTTTCTTGTGTTACCTACAGTATGTATCTGTATTAACGTGCCCAGTTTTCAGTTTCGCGATTGCAATGTGACCCACTTAACCGAGGCATCAGCGCACGTGCGCACACGTACATACAGACGCAGGAACACATGAACACATACAAGCACGCATACACCTGCACACACCCGTACACACACACCTGGAGGGTTCATGGCGTGCGTGAGCAACTGAAAGCGCGCGAAGTTTGCTTGCGCTCGCTTCTCGTGACGTCAGGGTCACCTGACTGGGAGGTATCGCGCGTCGCAGCCATTCAGCGTTGCGGACGCGCCGGCTCCGCGAAAGAGAGGGTGAAGAAAGAGGAGGTTGACGGCTCGGCGAGGGTGAGGCGGCGTGGATAAAGGAGCGCCGCTACTTTCCATCATCAAGGGACTTTACGCGGTGCGAGGTAGCAGTGCCGCGTTGTGGCCCCGCAGCTGCTCCGGCCGCCTAAGCCGTGGACCGTTTACTTCTTTGGCCGGTAGTACACTTATCGTAAGCATGCAAATAAAAACTGCACATATGTTATGAATATATATAAAAATACTGGCTTGACTAAAAGAGTACATCGACTGCTTCAAATTTTCTATAAATATATGTAACCTAGAGGACAAATGAAAATTCTATTCAGTGGTGGCTGAGGCTTCACACACTGCACTAGTGTTGAAAAAAAGGAAGACATTAGGTGGCCCTCAGATAGCAAAACACACACAACACACAATCTCAATGCACTTACAAGCACGTCTTTCATCTGGCCAGTCAACTTGTTATCGAACTGTTTCAGTGACTCGTACTCCGAGAACGGGCTGGAAACTAAAGGTGCATTTCCTTTGGCAGCATTGGACCGAAGCGGAAGGCGGGTGATCAGCCCATGTAGAAGTTCCCCATGCTGCTTTTTAACCATTCGCAGCACTGTCAGCTTCACGAGTACTTCATGCTGGAACTCTGAAATAAAATGGTACAGAAAGCCTGCAGACCCCCGACAACCAATCTTTGTTTGTGACTTTTGTGCTAATTTGTAGCTCTGGCAATCCCAAAATTGAACTTCAAATATTGTAATGCATCATAACTATCCAAGTATAATTACGATCAATTTCGACATCACTCAAAACTCCCACCTAAAATTACAAACTAGTGGCTACCACAAGGGAGTACCACAGGGGAATAGGGCCTACCACAGCCCTACTCACTTCGCGTGAGGGGCCTAGCTGAGGAAACGATTGTGCGACTTTTTAGATGCGAAGCATCTTAAGGGCGAGACAGACGGTACGATTTTTCATGCGATTCGGCGTCCGACACGGCGGAGGGGAAACCGGAATGGTGACCTTTCATAGCATCGTACAGCCACCATTCCCTCTCCCCCACCGCGGCGTCGGCCGTCGGATCGCATGGAAAATCGGACCCGTCTGTCCCCCGCTTCATAGCGGAGTTCAAACCGGTGATGGTGGTGGTGGTGTGCGGCGTGACCACCCTTACTGCGCATGCGCATATCCTCTCCACACACCTCTCCATTCCCCGTCAGCACTCCTCTCCCCCTTCCCCTCTCCACTGCCTCTCTCCACTTCCCCTCCCCCTCTCCATTCTTCCTCTCAAACGCGGGCTAGACATGCCGAAATTCTCCTGCGCAACGCCGCGATGAGCGCATGCGCGTCCCCTCTCCTCTCTCCACCCCTACGCTGCCCCCCTCGCGCGCCTGTCGAGCGCGTTCCCCGCTCGCGCGTAGCGTTCCTCTTCGGGTTCCACGGCGCGAGGTCGGTAGCATGCCCAACGAACGCACACGGAACGCGATCGTGCAAGTGCTCCGGCTTCGCATCGCCTCATGGTCCCTTTATCGGGAAATTTGGCTCACATTTGGCTCTAGTACACTCCCGGAAACAGTCGCGACAGGCTACCTAAAACTACGTGTGAGAGCATATATCCCAAATCCCCGGCACTGTTTTAAGTGCCAGAGATTTGGCCACGCGTCCCAAAGCTGCCGAGGGCAGCTCACTTCCGCAAAGTGCGCCATTACAGGACACTCAACCGACGACTGCAAGACTGAATCGGAGGCCCATTGCGCGAACTGCGATGGCGTCCACCCCGCATACTCCAGAACATGCGCAGCGTGGAAGAGAGAAAAAGAAGTCCTCACAATCAAGGTGACAGAGAATATAAGCTTCCGGGAAGCGCGACAACGTGTCTCACGAGCTTTTCCTCACAAACCATCATTCGCCTATGTAGTGCAACAGGGGGCAGCACTACAACGGCCACAGGCAGTCGCCCATGCCACGCACAGTGTGCTGGGGCGACGGCCACCCGCCCCACGGTAGGAGTAGCCAAGGCTGCCCCGCCTGCCCCCGTGGTGGCAGCAGTCAAGACTGCTCCACCTACAAAGCCACTGATCCAGGCGACTCCAGGGTCGTCGGGTCAAACGACCACGCCTCGCCAGGCGAGGTCGGAAAAGCGAACAACCAGCTCGCACACGCGGGCGTCCAGTGTCTCAAACGAGGCAATGGACACAACTCCGGTACCCCTGGTACCGAAAGAGCGGCGTAGCTCCTTGGAGCGCGCAAAGAAAACGAAAAAGCCGATAACGGGGCCCGAGGACGGTCCTGTTACTTGAGCTCCAACTTGCCACTGAAACCACAGCCACTTTTCGTACACACAGCACCACTTTGCTTCCAATATGGAAACCCAAATTATACAATGGAACGTCAGAGGAGTGCTGAGAAACCTCGACGATATCCAAGAAATGTTACACAAACATACACCAAAAGTGCTGTGTGTACAAGAAACACACTTAAAATCCAAATACACTAACTGTCTACGCAGCTACATTTTCCGAATGGACCGGGATGATGCCATCGCGTCATCCGGTGGTGTAGCAGTGATCGTTAATCAAGGAGTAGCGTGCACACACTTACCACTCCAAACGTCCCTTGAGGCAGTGGCTGTTCGAGTGGTTCTTCTGAACAAACTTGTAGCGAGAGAGAGACGTGAAGGCGGCCGACGTGGCCGTGCCGAAGTCTCGCCACTTTATTCGAGGGCCCTAGTACAAGCAGAGCGGCAGCGGCTGCCGGCGTCCAGCACCCAGGAGCGTGAGCTCGTTTTTAACTGCTCGCGCCTCGAGCGCTAGGCATGAGCTGCGCGAGAGACGCGGCGCCGTGGTTGTAAAATGACGATGATGATGACGCTACAGATTACTACCCCCCCCCCCCCCGCAGAAATGAAGCCGAAATGAAAAAAAAAAACGATGGGGGCGTATATACAAGAATTTTGCTATCGCGAGACAAGAGGGTCCGTGAGAAGTCCTGGTCGTGAACGTGCAAGGACCTTCGGGAACCGGGTAAGTCTCTGGCGGGCGGCTCTGGGAGAAGCGCAGCGGACGAAGAACCGGGCGAAAGTACGCTGTGGGCATACCCAGGTGGGTCCCACGGCGACTTGATGGGGCCTTTCGGTAGCGCACCGGTTGTCGCGAGTGAGCGCGGCTGAGAGAGGTGTCCGCAGATGCAGTTGAGGGCGGGTGCAGATGTCGTTGCAGTCGTCGGCGCAGCGTTGACCACTGGGTCATATGACGGGGGGCACGTCGACGCAAGTGCGTATCGGTCACATGACGACGCACGAAGGGATGTCTCCGCAACGCATAGATACCCTTGATGGATATGGCTGCACCGCGTGGTAGCGTTGAAGGGCGGGTGTGAAGCTTCTGCGGTGTTTGGCGTCGAGCGCGGTGACTTCGTCGACGTGAAGTCGCGTGCGGTAGGCGTGTGTGGCGGTTGGGCGTTGCCGTTGCGACCAGTGCGCCTGCGTAGCGGTCACTTGTCGGGTGGATGGTGTCCTGCTTCAAGGGTTCCGCAGGAAACCTGTGGTGAAGCTGAGCAGGCGTGGTCTCTGCTGCAGGTTCGGACGACGAACCTGTGCTTGAAGCCCCTACGGTGGTCGGCTCACGAGGGCTGGTGCGCAGGTCGGCATGCTGGATGGCTGCCTCTGTGGCTGGCGTGGCATATGCGGTCAGCTCTGGCGTATGCTGACCAGGCACGTCGTCCTCAGGCGCATCAGTCATAGTCGCAGCGTCTCGAAGGTTCGGCCATCGGTGGTTAAGGGCTGGGACTTCGGCTGCGAGAAACTGCGAGGGCGAGGCTGGTCGCTGCTGGCAAGATGCGCACAGTGTCGAGGCCGATGGAAAAACGGGTTCGTCGGACATCATCGCTGGCGATGCCTCCGCAATTGGGGGTCGTATAGCGGGCGTGACGATGTCCCTGTCTATGGCAGACTCCATGGCGTGCGGCGAGGTAGCCGTCGTGGAGCCTGACGTGGCAGAAGTGTCATGGGCCATGGAGGTCGGGAAAGATGTGCAGATGCCCCGCAGGGGCGTCTGCGCGAGCAGGCGTTTGGTGTGTAGCGACACCACGGACCCGAGCTAACGGGGGGGTTTCGACCCCCTCCCACGCCTAGCCGTGCGTGGCATTGCCGTGTCCGGGGAAAAGGGGATCCTGGGGGTTGAGCCGACGCCGGGTGATTGGACCTTAAATTTAAGGCCCCCCGGCAGAGGCAACACACCCCTTTGGCCCCGGCTTCACGTAGACGGCACCCCTGGACTGACCCACCCAGGGGAAATCGGCAGTCGCCTTTTCCTGTCTCTCTCTCCCCCACGTCTTCGTCTGTCTCTCTCACTTTTAATCTTTCCTGTCCACTCCTCTCTTCCATTTACTTCCGTTTTTTCCTGGCGGCGAGGGTTAACCTTGTGCAAATAGGCAACCTTGTTCTATGCGCATTTGGTTATAGTAGCGGTGTACGGCTGGCGTCTGCATGCTTTCAATTCCATGAATCTTGTAGCGTCCCCATGTTGGGCTCCGTGGTGGGTGGCTGCCATCGCTGCCGAATCAGATTCATTTACTATGCATAGAGCATTCCCGTTGCTACAAGATCGTACCGCTTCAAAGCGCGTACGCACCGATGAACTCTCCTTTCTCACTCGAACCAAAGAAGTATTCCCTCACTATCACGTAGTGCACTGTGACAAGACTGACAAAACAGCTAGAACCGTGTCCCCATTTGTTGTATCCAGAACACTGACAGCCACCTTAGGTGCTGGCTATAAAGTTACAAAAATGGCCAGTGGTGACCTGCTTCTCCAACTAAATGACAAATACAATTTGATAAACTAAAGAACCTCCGAACTTTTGGCGACATTCCTATTAGCGTTACACCACACAGATCCATGAACTCCGCACGCGGAGTAGTATCAGACTCAGATCTGCTTGAACTATCAGAAAGTGAACTCCTCGAAGGCTGGAAGGACCAGTACGTAACCGATGTGAAGCGAATTGTAATAAGGAGAAACAATCAGGAAATCCCAACCAAACATTTGATATTGACCTTTTCTACTAGTGAACTTCCACAGAACATAGAAACTGGATACACAAAGACAACCATCAGGCCTTACATCCCAAACCCTCGCCGATGCTTTCAGTGCCAAAGATTTGGCCATGGCTCCCAGAGCTGCCGTGGTCGACCCACCTGCGCAAAATGCGGTGTCCAAGGCCATGCCTCGGACACCTGCAACGAAACCCCACACTGTGTTAACTGCGACGGCGACCACGCCGCGTATTCTCGTTCTTGTCCAAGCTGGAAAAAAGAAAAAGATATCATTTCACTGAAAGTACGCGAAAACATTTCATTCAAAGAAGCACGAAGAAGGTGTTCGCCATTTTACGGTCCAACTTATGCTGATGCGGCGCGTCAGGGGGCAGCGTCGCATCGGCCACCGCCACAGCCCCGGCTCACACAAGGTGAGCCACCGGCCGTGGCGGCTGCCCCCGTGGTGGCAGCAGTTAAGTCTGCTCCACCTGCCCAGCCAGAGATCCCGGCTACTCCAGGGTCGTCGGGTCTCACGACCACGCCTCGCCAGGCGAGGTCGGAAAAACAAGCCAACAGCTCGCGTACGCGGGCGTCCAGTGCCTCACACGAGGCAATGGACACGACTTCGGTACCCCTGGTGCCGAAAGAGCGGCGTAGCTCCTTGGAGCGCGCTAAGAAAACGAAAAAGCCTATAACAGGGCCCGCCGACGGCTCTGTTACCTAAGTTCCAACTTTCTGTCTGAACAACAACGAATTCCCGTACATACACACAGCACTACTTAACTTCCAATATGGAAGCACAAATTCTGCAATGGAACGTCAGAGGACTCCTCAGAAACCTCGACGATATCCAAGAACTTTTACATAAACATTCACCAAAAGTGCTGTGTGTACAAGAAACACACTTAAAAACCAAACACACCAACTTTCTACGCAGTTATATTATTTTCCGGAAGGACCGGGATGACGCTGTGGCGTCATCCGGTGGTGTAGCGGTTGTCGTTAATCAACGAATTGCATGTACACACTTACCTCTCCAAACGTCCCTTGAGGCAGTGGCTGTTCGAGCGGTTCTTATGAACAAACTCGTGACCATTTGCTCTCTTTACATACCCCCACAGTACCAACTGCAAAAACATCAATTTCAATCTTTAATAGATGAACTCCCAGAACCATATCTAGTTCTTGGGGACTTTAATGCACATAGCAGTCTGTGGGGTGATTCTCGCTGCGATGCACGAGGTCGTCTGATCGAACAATTCCTTTTCTCTTCCGGTGCGTGTCTATTGAATCGGAAAGAGCCAACATATTATAGCCTAGCGAACAAATCCTACTCGTCCATAGACCTCAGCATTACATCTCCATCCCTTCTTCCCCTGCTTAATTGGAAAGTTATCGGGAATCCTTACGGAAGCGACCATTTTCCAATAGTTCTAAGCGCACCAACAGGAAATGACTTTCGTCCACAGATTCCTAAATGGCAGATTGAAAGGGCCGATTGGGAACAGTTTAAGAAAATTACACTTTTAAGTTGGTCGGAGATGTGTGATTTAAGCATAGATGCAGCCGTAGACTACTTTACAGCTTTTTTGATTAACGCTGCCACCAAATGCATCCCTCAAACAAGTGGACTGTCTGGCAAACGACGTGTCCCATGGTGGAACACCGAATGTCGAAATGCGCGAAAAAGGCAAAACAAAGCGTGGAGGTTACTTCGGGACTCGCCGACAGCGGAAAATCTTACAAATTTTAAGAACGTAAAGTCACAAGGCAGGAGAACGCGCCGACAGGCAAGAAGGGAGAGCTGGGTTAAGTTTTTATCGGGCATCAACTCATATACACAGGAGGCTAAAGTCTGGAACAGGGTTAGTAGGGTAGCAGGACGACCAACACATTCACTCCCTCTAGTAAATACACAAGGCGACAGCTTGGAAGACCAGGCGAACTTCCTAGGCGCACACTTCGAACAGGTGTCCAGCTCGTCGCAATACTCCGAGGCTTTCCAGAGGTACAGCACGAGAATAGAAAAACACAAATTAGAACGCAAATGCACAAAATACGAAGCCTACAACCAACCTTTTTCCTTAGCTGAGCTTCAGACATCGCTAGACTGCTGTAATAATTCCGCCCCAGGTTCTGACCGGGTATTATATGAAATGTTGAAACAGCTACCTTCTGAAACACAAGAAACACTGCTCTCTCTTTACAATGTCATATGGTTTTCCGGCGAGATGCCTAGTTCCTGGAAAGAGGCTATAGTGATCTCTGTTTTGAAACAGGGAAAGGATCCAACCGCTGTTACTAGCTACAGGCCTATCGCGCTAACGAGTTGCCTGTGCAAACTCTTCGAAAAAATGATAAACTGCAGGCTAATTCATTTCCTCGAAACAAACAAGTTACTTGACCCGTACCAGTGCGGATTTCGAGAGGGGCGATCTACAACCGACCACTTAATACGGATTGAAGCACAAATTCGTGAAGCATTTGTCAATCGGCAATTTTTTCTCTCGGTATTCCTGGACATGGAAAAAGCCTACGATACAACATGGCGGTTCGGAATACTGAGAGACCTGTCCCATTTAGGTGTACGAGGTAAAATGTTGGACATAATAGAGAGTTACCTTACGGATCGTACATTCCGTGTCCGAGTGGGAAACATTCTTTCACGACCGTTGTTCAAGAAACTGGGGTGCCACAAGGTGGTGTCCTCAGCTGCACACTTTTTATTGTAAAAATGAATTCCCTGCATCTATGCATCCCACGCAATATGTTTTATTGCGCATACGTTGATGACGTGCAGATCGGATATAAGTCGTGCAACCTTGCATTGTGTGAGCGGCAGGTACAGCTTGGGTTGAACAAGGTAACCAAGTGGGCAGACGAGAACGGGTTCAGCCTTAACCCACAAAAAAGCACGTGCGTATTATTCTCTAGAAAGAGAGGCCTTCATCCCGATCCTGACATTGAATTGGGTGGCCACCGTCTGTCTCTAAAGACGGAGCATAAATTCCTTGGCCTCATTTTCGACACGAAGTTAACGTTCATATCACACATCAAGTACATAAAAAACAAGTGTATAAAAACTATGAATATCATCAAAGTGTTGTCACGCACTACGTGGGGTAGTGACAAGAAGTGCCTGATGAACCTCTATAAGAGCCTCATACGCACGCGCCTAGATTACGGGGCAATAATCTACCAGTCCGCGACACCAAGCGCCTTGAAAATGCTGGACCCTGTCCACCATTTAGGTATTCGTCTTTCTACGGGTGCTTTTCGCACGAGCCCCGTAGAAAGCCTCTACGTCGAATCAAACGAGTGGTCGCTTCATCTACAGAGATCCTACTTATCATTTGTATATTTTCTCAAAGTGAACGCAAACAAGGAACACCCATCACACGCCACAATCAATGATTTGTCCACGTCTGCCTTTTTTCACAACCGTCCTTCGGTGCGAGAGCCTTACGCGCTTCGTGTGAGAGGCTTGGCAGAGGAAATGAGTGTTCCACTTCTTGAACACAGTCTAATGGCCCCCGCGGCTCGTCTCCCGCCATGGCAGTGGCAGCTTATAGACTGCGATATATCTTTCGTGGAAGTTACAAAACACGCACCTATTGCACATATCCGTACATACTTCCTCGAACTGCAGCACAAATACACTTGTCCAGAATTCTTTACAGACGCCTCAAAGTCCAGTACTTCTGTGTCTTACGCAGCTATTGGTCCATCCTTTTCCAATGCCGGCATACTACACCCGAATACAAGCATCTTCACAGCAGAGGCCTACGCCATACTTGCGGCTGTCAAACACATCAAAGAATTAAAACTAGAAAGTGCTGTGATATACACTGATTCTCTAAGTGTAGTAAAAGCCCTGAGATCTCTCAAAAAGCATAAAAACCCTGTCCTTGTGTCACTCTATTCACTCCTGTGTACGGTCCACACACTCAAACAGCATGTCGTGGTGTGCTGGGTGCCAGGGCACCGAGAGATACAAGGAAACGTATTGGCGGATCAGCTAGCTGCATCCGCCCACGAAAATGCTGCCGCCAATGCACTCATTTCCGTTCCTGCCCTTGACCTAAAACCCCTCCTTAAAAGAAAGCTCAGGGCTCATTGGCAGAGCACATGGGATAGACAAACACATAACAAACTACACGTTATCAAGCCTCATCTTGGTAACTGGCCACCAGTGTCAAAGTCACGCCACACAGAAGTAATACTCACAAGGCTAAGAACAGGACACACATACAGTACACACTCACACCTTCTCTCTGGCGGCGACCCACCATTGTGTGATCGATGTGGTGAAGCACTTAGCGTGCTTCACATTCTAATCCAGTGTAATGATCTAGACACGCTTAGAAAACAACATTTTATATTACCCTACCGACAACAATTACCATTTCACCCATCAATGTTCATCGGTAGGGAACCTGTTTTTAAACATCAGTCACTTTTCGCGTTTTTAAAAGATGTACATGACTTTCACGTTATTTACCCAGGCATTCCGTAGCACGGCCTCCTAACAGAGGCTGCTGCTGCGGTAGTTACACTTAAAGTAAGCACCTGCCTCGCAGCCCTTGGTCTCAAGGGCGCTGACGAGGCATTTGTGCTCGTGCCATATACCCTTAGTTTTATTATTACAACAACCCGACATTCATTCTCACTACAAACACACATCACATCACGCTCATGATTTTAATGCTTATACGTTTTACCCGCCCTAGGGCGCGGAATTTTAGGCCCATATACAGCCACGTAACACCGTCATAGCTCACATCCCTTACATACCATTGTAAACCACCGACCATTGCTACACTTTTATCATTTTCATGGCGCTCTTTGGCCACGCATGGCCCTTGCGCCATTAAAACCCACATATCATCAAGATGTGCAGATGGCTGGCACGTCTGAAGGACCATGGGCCGAGGCTGTCGAAAAGACAGAGGTCTCAGTGGAGTGGCCGATGGCAGCAGGAACTTCCTGTACCTCGTCGGGCGGGTGGTCGGGCGCAGGAATCGATGCGCTGGTGGCCTCATGTGAGGTCGGAGAAGTCGTAGCCAGGGAAGGTAGGTCGTGGTCATGGGAGGGCTGCGGGCCAGGTGGTACCGCTCGCGTTGACGGAGGGGAAATCCGGAACTCACGGGTCCCCGGTAGCGGGCGGTACGTCTCGCCGTAGCGGGCCAGCACCGCAGCGCAGAAGTCGTCGTATGGCTGCGGGCTGGAGAACGACGCGGCGGACAGATGATGTAGCTCAACCGGCAGCGCTTGGAGCAGGACGGCGTGCATCATCGGCTGTGCCGTGATGCCATTCAGAGCGAGAATGGCATCGAGCTGCATAAACCACGCTCCGGGGTAGGCCGGGTGGAACGGCTTCGCTGGCGGGCAGAGTGACGGCAACATGGCAGCGCCGCTCGTCGAAGGGCGTGGTCGAAGGCCGGGTCACCAATTGTAGCGAGAGAGAGACGTGAAGGCGGCCGACGTGGCCGTGCCGAAGTCTCGCCACTTTATTCGAGGGGCCTAGTACAAGCAGAGCGGCAGCGGCTGCCGGCGTCCAGCACCCAGGAGCGTGAGCTCGTTCTTAACTGCTCGCGCCTCGAGCGCTAGGCATGAGCTGCGCGAGAGACGCGGCGCCGTGGTTGTAAAATGACGATGATGATGACGCTACAAACTCGTCACCATTTGCTCTCTTTATATACCTCCGCATCACCCACTGAATAAACATGAATTCCAGTCCTTAATGGATGAACTTCCGGAACCGTATCTGGTCCTTGGGGACTTTAATGCACATAGTGGTCTATGTGGTGACTCTCGCTGCGATGCTCGAGGTCGTCTAATTGAACAGTTCCTGTGTTATTAGTATGTGTTATTAGTATGTTATTAGTATGTGTTATTAGATTCTGGTGGGAGTGAAAAGACCGCGATTTATAGTGACAGATTAAAGCAACCATTTTGCAGTCTCATTAGGATTCATATTTTTAAATCGCACTTCGGAGTTAAGGAGCCATTCACTTTGCTGTATGCAGTCTGGTGCTTTGATGTGCACGGTAATTAGTTCTCAAAAATACAGTATACATATTATGATCCATCCTCATTTCATTCTGTGCTGCTTACGGGGTAAAAGGAGTTGCACGCTGAGAAGTGGCACTGCCTTCGTGGCAACTAGTCAAGCATGTTCAGCTGCGGTGCATGTGTGCGGAAAACCGCTGTGCACAAGCACGAACCACTCTAGCAGTGACCCATTCTGATTATATATGTTTCACAGCGTTTTCTGCATTACTATTCTGTGATCAGAGACTCTGACTGGTAAGCTTTCCATTGCGCTAAAGAAAACAGGTACCTTAAAAAGTGGTTGTTGGTCCCTTTAAGTATGGTCTGTTGGTGCTATGTTAACATCATTTCTGTACTTTTGCCAACGGCTGGAAATACCAGACCATGCAATGGCACTCTTGGCAGAACCTGCCTGCTTGAGAGCGCGGTCCCCAGGTGGCGGATAGGGGGCCTGCTGTTGCTAGTTTCAGCGACAGCAGTGGTGTTTGCACCTCGCGGACCAACAGGGATTTTTTCCCTCCCATTTATTTTAGGTAGCCCAGCCGGAGTTTGGACAGATCGAGAACAAGGGCATGTTGTGCAGCTGAATAAGCGTTATAAAATTATGTTCCCCCATCCAATGGCAACCACGTTGCGACTTTGTACACACTGTACAATTCAATAAAATTGTCTGGTCTTATCACTGTTGAGTGGGGTCTCTTTATTATACACCAGTGGTCGTCGGCATAGTACTTGTGACTCGATCACGACTTTGTGCCGCTGTGTACAGCAGTACATGCTTGTATAGCTATGTTTGCTAGGGAGATATCAAAAGCTGTATTTGATTAGGTGTTGATGTGCGTCAAGTTCTGGATTGGTGCAGCCTTTCCCTGCAGCCTGCTAGCTTGATGCGGGTGTACAGAGACAGCTCTCTGTGTACACTCACACCATGTCTGGTCCTCTAAGACAAAAGAAAAGTATTATGGCCGTATTAAGACCCTACATCTGCATTAGCCTCGGCTGCAGAGAAACTGTCCGTCGGGTTGGTTTCGAGTTCGACACTGAAAGCAAGGTGAATTTTACAAGTGTTCATCCCTTGGAAACTCGTAGGCATCTTTTCAGTGGCTGGTACAAAATACATACACTCGCAATGTTTTGTGCGCCAGTATAAGTTCCCTTGACCGAGTGAAACTCTAAATTATATTACTCCGTAGTGCCTGCATGCTTGTGCTCACTTAATCACATGTTTGGCTTTTAGCTTGCTGCGACAGTGTAATTCCTGTGCACAGAGGTGCCTCTCACGTGTGTCGATTGCTGCGTGAAATAAATTTTGGCCGCAGAATGAAGGACAAATACACCACATCTGTTTATTTTGATGCAAATTTCTAGGGCTCAGTCGGCCGACAGAGAACATGCCTAACAAAGAGCGGGACTATTTCTTTAGTCACGGAGGCAACCATGGCTGCTGCGCTTCAGACATCTGGGCATGGCCTCTCCTACCTTCTAAAGTTGTACCCGACTACAGTTGAATGTCTGGTGCCGTATCCTGTCTTCTCTTGTTTCTTTGCTTGTCGCAGCTGCGCCACAAATATTTTATTAAGCTATACATCAACTTGCCAACGTCAAACTCTTCTAGGGCTGCCTTAGCAGAAAATCTGCACACTCTTGCTTGTTGTGCCCTTTCGCCTGGCATGTGGCGCATTGGAGAGTTTTCCATATCTGGACACTGGCTCCCTGTCCACGTGGGCTCCAATTGGGGAAAGCGGTACGAACAACCAGGCTTAGGGCTTTCGCAATAGCCTTGACACCTTGCCCTCTCGAGACGTGGTATCCATCTACGGCATAAAATGCTGGTTTTGGAGTCTGCAGTCTTGCCAGGAACCTGTCCTGCAGTGATAAACATGACTCGCAATGAACCACTGCCATTAATCTGAGTTTTCATTTTTTTGCCCATTATAATGTTACCTGTAGTCTGTCTCATGGAATGCTGTGAATTAGAGAGCTGAAATACTCAGTTTTATGGAACAAATATTTGACGGCATGTTTGTATTATAGTAGATTCAAAGTGCGCTACTTGCACAAGTGGTAAGAAGTATACGTTGCTGGGCTAGTCGGTTCATGTCTAAGTACAAGCCACAAAGTATGGCTGTTTCTTGCGCGAGGAAATAACGAGGGAAGGGGTCCAGGGGAGCGCCATACTATAGCGCTCCCCTGGACCCCTTCCCTCGTTATTTCCTCGCGCAAGAAACAGCCATACTTTGTGGCTTGTACTTACACAAGTGGTAACCCTGCTGCAATCCTGTTCCTTTATAATTGTACATACATAGTACTGTCATGCATTATCATTTGATTTAATTGGGACCCTCAGGCTTTCTGCAATAATGAGCGAGGGCACAGACAGCAAGTCAGTGCAGTAAGCATAAAGACAAATGACATGAATACAGACTGAAAAATGAAAACGATATATTGGGAGAGGAAAAATACAAAGAAAATGGTGATCAGCCCATCACACATTCAAATGAAATACCAATGTTAATGTCACTGCCTAAGATATTTGTAGTATTTAGAGCAAATAACTGCAGCACATAATGATAAAACATTGTTGCAGAAGTTGAAGAGCCTGGCAGGATTGAAAAGTGAGCAGAGAAATACTTCCGTACAACTAGTTATTGCACACTTCAGGTAATTGTAAGACGCAAACCTCGAAGAAAAGATGGGAAACAAAGATCGTCACTTGCAACTAACTTTATTCTCGAAAGACCATTGCCATATACACCAAGCCACACATGTGCAACAACATACCATGCGTTGCATCACATCAATCTGCCACACTCTGTGCTCATGTTAGTTCAAAAAACTTTTAAAAAATCTGAATGAAGCTCAGCTGATCACAGCACAACCGACGTATCGCTAATATAGATATTTTTTTCTATTATATAGTATGAAGAAAAAAAGGATATCTGTATTATTAGTGATCTGGGTTTGATCTGGGTGAGCTGGGTTTAACATCTTTTTGATAATTTTGTAGAGTACAAAAGATAATGGTGAGCAGCGCTTTTAAGGGACAATGGAAGGTGGTTCTAATTATTACTACTGCGTGGAATGAATGCATGCAACAGTACCACAATGTGGGACATGTACTTCCTATTTGTGGTTCACACAAAGTGAAAAAAATTAAGGCAGTCTTATCAAGCGAGAATGAAGATAAGGGTGGTGGTAGTAAAGCTTGTGAAAGAGCCTTAGGTGAGGAACATGTCAAATGAAGCTAGGCTTACATTATGGTAGATTGTGCTTCATTTCAGTGGCACTAGATCTGCATCAACAAATGTGTGGTGTGGTTTTTACGGCTTCTAGTTTGTTGAGTGTCCCCAGGATCATGCAAACTCTAATTGAAGCCTAACATCACTTGTACGGAGATGTTTTTTCAATGAAACTGGAAACAAATGCATGTTTTTGCATAAGTATCCTAACGTGTATTCGCATTAGTGCATGATGCATTTGATGTGATGCTTTCATGAGTGGTTACTGCAAATGTTGTTCACATTTTATGATATTGTGGAAGGAAATGGGTACAAAGTTCATTCTGTTGAGCGTATAGTTAAGGCTTGGCTAGGGCTGAACAAGAAATTTCACTCCAATACGAAAACATAGTTCAAGCATTTTTGCTATCCATGTTACAACATACAAATGTTCCCATACCTCTAAGTTTATGTACACAAAGTTGTTGACTGAGGCAATGTATGCCTTCATAATTCTGTTGACACATTGTCTTTTCTTCTTTTGTGCTGTCAGCTCATGAAGGCGTGGCGGTATCGCATACCACAGGACCTTTTCGGCCACTGTCGAAGCACAGTTCAGGACACACTGCAAAACACAAAAGATCACTTTTACAACATGAGTACACGAATGCACACCTGCCTACCTCCGGACCATGAAATTCGGGACTTTGGTGAAGGAGGGAGGGATGCGTGACAAATGTAAAAATAGCACACTATTTTATCAGGGCCACGTCAACGTCGAAGACAGCTGTAAATAACTGCTATTAAAGTTGTCACGTCCCTTCACAGCAGTGCCCCTTCCCAATTTTAGCGCCCAAAAGCAGTGTGCTACCGCAGTAACGTAGCAAGAAATTTCTTTCGGAGAGTAGGTTCAACCATAGCATATCTATGTTTGTGCGTATGTGTGCCTGTATATACCGGGTGTTTCAAGAAATGTGGCCAAAATTCTCAAAAATCAGGGAAATGAGACTTCTTTTAGATGCCTTCACCATTACTTCTGTAGCAGCAGGTATCTCAATATGGCTAAAGAGATAATTTAGGATGACAATTAAGAAAGCTAAATTAACTTTTGAATTAGTGGAGTTAGGCAGTTACGTCAAATAAGACAATTGAAGTTCTCCATGCAAAGAACCCATCGCAGCTTTGAGATATAGAAGAAGCGGTCTCTAGTAATTACTGTGGTGTAATGAAATTCAACCAAATGCAACGGTGAAACCGAAACAGAAGCACCGATGAGCGCAACAAGCAGATGACCAGAATGACGTCACTGTTGTAGACAACGATTACAGAAGTGTAGTTTTTCCGCGTTGGTTAACGTATATGCATCATGTGTGCCATTGTTGCGAGCACAACCCTGCACACCCACACAAAGAAGTTTGTTGATTGTTCATATCACGACGCTCACTCATTCTGGATGCCTTGGAAGAATATGGCAGTTGCACTATTCCGCGTTTCGGTTTCGCCGATAAATGTGGGTGAAATTCATTACTTAGCAATTTTTACTAGACGCCGCTTTTTCGGAATCTCAAAGCTGCAATGCATTCTTCGCATGAATAACTTGAATTCTCCTATTTGACCTAAACACATAACTCCACCAATTAAAAAGTTAATTAATTTAAGTTTATAAATTACCGTCCTAAAGGATCCCTTTCCCCATATTGAGATGCCTGCTGCTGCAGAAGTAGTTATGAAGGCATCGAACAAATATCTCATTTCCCTAATTTTTTAGAATTTTGGACCCATTTCTTATTGCAGGGGGGGGGGGGGGGGGTTGACCCTCCTACCTTCCCCTCCCCCTGATTTCCTCTGAGTGAACGCTCCAGCTGAGGTTAAAAATCCTACTTAAGAGAGAGGGACAAAGCAAAAGGCACAATCGACATAACACAGCGCTACGCCGTCTTTTGTTGGGTGCGTGTTGACGCATGCAAACACGTGCATTGTTTGCATCCGTTGCGACACGCAAGATCGGCGGCTGAAATTCACGCACGTAATCATTAACGTATGATAATTATTTCAGGAAACCACCACAATAACATCCACCTACCTTTATATCTTCAGCAATTTGTTCTCCACTTTGGCTTGTGCATAGGTCGTTGCCGCCGACATAAAGCGCGAGGAAATTTAGCCCTGGCCGTAACTGCCTCACGGCCTGCCCTATTCGAGCTGCCTTGGCGCCGCCAAAGCTGAAGGTGCATGTGTGGATGTTCTGGCCTAAATAAACCCTCGTATGGTTTACAAATTTAAGTTGGCTGTCGCCAACGACACATCCGCGGAGCCGCGTGTCTTCTGCTGCCGCCATGATCAGCTAGAGATCTGGAATTCGCGCGCGTCAGCCGTTTTAACAATGCCTTCGTAAGGAAATGCCAGCAGCACTAAAGAAAACAGAAGAAACTGAGCCAGGAAACAAGACAGGAACAGGTAGGATGCTGGACTAACAACTGAGTTTATTTCGATGAAGACGCGAACAACAAACCGAAATGAGCATGCGCAGCAACAACCGTGAATCAATAACAGACAACCTATCACCTATCACTGTCAAGAAATCGGATCTCCTTGTCATTCAAAAACACAGATGGCTTACTCACACACTTATCAGGACCAAGTTTGTGAATCTGAAACGCTTCAATAATTTCACGTTCTTTCTGTGTTTTAGCTCTCCCAGTCACCGAAACGTTGCTGAATAGAGGGGCGCAACCGCACACTTTGCAGTGAATCGGTAGATTTTCACCCGTGCCCGTAGGAAGTAAATTTGCGTGCTCGCGCATTCTGTCATTCACACACCTACCCGATTGCCCAATATATCCTTTGCCACAGGTCAGGGGAATACTGTAGACAATGCTTGTATCACAACTGCTGAATCTGTTGACATGCGCCGTATTACAACTGGACCTACTAATCCCATGCCGCGCAACTCGCTTACATATGCTGGACAAAATGCAGGGCGCAGAAAACACAAGCTTGACGCCGTTTCTCCCTGCCACCTTCTTAAGATTGTGCGATACGCCATGTAGGTATGGCATAACCACTACTTGCTTCTTCTCTTCACATGCCTTACGCTGTCTAGAAGGCTGTTTCTTTTTCATGTGCAGAGATTCCGCTACCGCTTCAATCATAACCTGAGAGTAGCCTGCATTCACCAGCCTCTCAACCTGCTGATGAAAACCGGTTTGCATTTGATGCGTACAACTTTTTTCCAATGCATTGGAAATGCAAAGGTTGGCGATTGCTCGCTTTACGAGCTTCGAATGGGAAGACTCATACGGAAGGAGCATGTCACTAATTTTGAATGAAAAGTCACGGAATGGAAGCAGGGAAAATAATCCTCAACCTTGGCAGCAACAAAACAAAAAACTTCAAATAAATATACTCCATTTTAGTAACGAGCTCCCAAAAAAGCGCTTCATCCCTCTTCAAAGCAACTGTGACAGACTGATCTGGACTGTGCACAAATAGTAATGCTCTCTACAAATGAAGAATATACATTAGGGCCTACATCTGAGTATAGTATTGGTGCGACTTTCTTAATTCAATTACGTCACCAATCTACATAAAGAACAGAAGCTCGCAGTAGCGTTCTTCGTATCTAATAAATGGCGCATCTTTGAATTGATATGTGCACTTGATTTCAATCAGGACAGTTTCATTATCAAGCTGTACAAAGGCTGTCAGGGCGGCGACACAGCCAAGGTTCCTCGGGAAGAACCACGAGCCCAGTCTAACGAATAAAAAGATATGACAGTGAGGTTGGAGAACCACTATATGTGTATTAGATCCAATTTGTGTGCCTTAAAATGAACGTGTCCTAGCTGAACTATGCTTGCTCCAAGCCCCGTTTCCAGGTCCTCTCGTGCTGTTTTCTCTGTTCTGATTCCTGTAATGGTATTTATGGAGAACAGTATATGAAATCAGTACTAGTGCCTCTATAAAAGGCACATCGCACTAGCCAAGTGCGGCCGCTAATACTCTTTACATTTTGGTATTGTGAAGAGAAGAACAGTCTCTAGACACATGGCCTGTTGCTACCACTCTGACCGAATTATTCTGGAAAGATATCGAGCGTGGGAGGGAGAAGGCTGGAGCAATCCACACATGGCCTGAAGTTGAATCGGCCATATTCACTGCCTGGAATACCAGGAAGAACGTCTCGCACGGCAGACGTAAACTGCAATCGAGCCGTCAACACAGGATCATAAAGGCCTACGTAGAACACATAACAGAGCCCGTGGTCGAATTGGCAAATTGCAGAAGGGTTGGTAGGCTGGATAGTTGGTATAGATTCAGTGTGAAATTTTGGCAGCGTAAACAAACCGCACACAGAAAGAGCGGGTCACAAACAAGCGCAGACTGAAACATGGATTTATTCACATAATAAATATATATAACGGAAAAACACGAAGCGAAAGGGAAATACAAGAGGGAAGGGTCCACCAAAGTCGGGTGTCGTCCAGAAACGAGATCTCGCAATGTAAAAGCGATATACAGGGTGAACTGATACAACTATCAACGTTCATCTTTTTTTTAAGGATTCCGCAACATCCCTAGTTTTCGCGTCATCATTAGCGTACACAACACACGTGCGCGAAAATTCCGGTTCGCAACCACACTTTGCGCAATGGGCGGACAAGTGCAAACCTGGTGCAGACTTTAGTGCATTGTAGTGCTCTCGCAAGCGCACATTCAAGCAGCGCTCAGTCTGCCCGATATTTACCCTGTCACAAGACAATAGAATGCAATAAACCACATTCGTTCAACATTTAGTGAAAAGATTGACATGATTAACAACGCAACCCTTTCTCAGAGGGCCTGCCTTCATTTTGCTGTTCATGTCAATCTTTGAACATATCTGTTGCTATTTTTGCTGGCGGAAGAAAACAACGTCAGTGTTAAATTTATGCGCATTTTTTACCCTGTGTGAAACCCCATGCACATACGGAACAACCGCAAACCTCTGTCGCTTTTTTTGCAGCGTCAATAGGGCATCTTTTTTTCTTTTTTTTGTTCGCAAAGCCTTTTTAGCGGCGAACACCAGAACATCAGTCGGAAAGCCTGCATCTTGAAACCTAGTTATTTGTTTTGAGAAAACACATGCCATTTTGGGGTAACATGACTTCTTAACAGCTCAATTCAGAAGGTCAACCGCCATAGCTCATTTTATTACCTTGGAATGGGAAGATCAATAATCTAAAATCGGTTTCCTTGAAAGGGGGAATGAGACCATCATAAGTGATTCGAATGAGAAGATAAATTAAGATCAAGAAAGTGCAATATATTATCTTAGGAACCACATGCGTGAAACGCAATCCATCAACCTTTTGCTCGAATACTTTTATAATCATAGCCCGAGTTTGTTCCATGGAAGCACATTCGTCTAGCGCGAGGTAATCGTCAACATGTTTGAAAATATTAAAAACTAGGCTACTGAGTTCCGTTTTCAAAACCCTATCCAAATAACTTCAGAGGATATCAAACAGGACGGGGGGTGCACGGGAGCTAATATAAATGCCGGATTTTTGAACGTAGGAGGTCATCTGGGCTTTGAATATTGTTTACCTTGAGTTCAGCTGTCTCGCTTTTCTGTGAAAAATTTACCTACATGTAGCTTCCCTCCTCAGCATAGCTGCAATGATTGTAGGGTTTAAGAAATTGCGGTAGCGTTGCACTCCTTAAGCTGCATTAGAATTCCTATGGTCGTGGTGCAGGGTTTTTCGCACGAAGGGTGGAGGAGAAATTTTCGCCGCCTTCTTGGCATAATTTGCTTAGAGAAACGTACTGAAACTTATACTTGCTGAGGCGTACACCTTGCACTTCTAGGGCTGGTTTTGTCGCTAGAATAATACCTGTCTGTAAATGCTTCCATACGCCATTGTTTTCACTGCCAATATAAACTTTTGAGAACAGTTAGGCTGTCGTATTCAAAAAGGCAACACTGTTCTGATGAGCTTTCTGAACCGCATGACTTAAAGCAAGGTTTTGTTGCTCGTGACTTCATGAGGGGAAACCACCTAATACTGTTTGAACAATCCATGCATTAGTCCGTGCGCTTGCGGAAATTTTGTTCTTTGTCGAGCGGACGCAAACCAGTAATTGTGTCATCATGAGAAAGAGGAAAGGCCGGGCCTACTTTCACTTTATCGTAATGATTTGTATCAATAATAGATGCGTGATGTGCGGCGCAAGCTTTATGTCATCCTTCTCGTTATGCCTCACAAGGTCCCCTATGAACTTGATGTTCACGCAGTTTGTCGGCAAATCACGTTTCTTTACGATTTCTTCGGGAAGGTAGATGAGTTGACCTTTAACCAAATGGTTTTTTAAATTTTCTAACAAGTGAGGTACAGCGGCCATAAACCGAAGCTTCTTTGTGGGTCACAGGGGTGAGGTCAACTTGTTCACGGCCTGGTGTGCTTTCCGACGGTAATTCGAAAGCGCTTCCAAAGTGCCTGATTTGCTCTGCTCATGTCAGAAACAACATGGATAAACCGATGGACTTGCATGTCGTAATCAGATCAACTAAGCTTTAAAGCTCGCAGAGTGAATGGACATGCGGGTGAGATGATGGCTGATGATTTGCTTCCATCTTTCATTTCATTTCATTTTTATTCCTTTGAAGACCCCATTGAAGGGGTATTACATAAGGGGTGGGTACATACATGAAGAAATCAAAGCCATATTTTAATACAGTGCAAAGTAATCTGTTAAGGTGGCCAAAAAAGTAGAGGGACAGGTGATGGCTGCAATGTCGTTGGAAAGGCCGTTCCAGTCTGTTGCTGCACGGTAGAAGAATGAGGACGAAAAAGTGACGGTGCGCGCACGCGGGCGCGCAACTTGTTGAGGGTGACCGATGCGATTGGAGATGCGTGTCGGGGGGGAGGATATATGGTGGCTGGCCGAGTGAACTGTAGAAGAACTTATGAAAAAGACAAATGCTAGCAGTGCGGCGAGGAGATGCGAGTAATGATAATCCGTATTCTGTTTACATTGCCGATATGCTGACGTCATATGAGTACTTACAATGAATAAATCTTGTAGCTCGATTTTGAAGCGACTCGAGTTGATTGATGAGATGTATTTGACGCGGGTTCCAAATGGGGGATGCGTATTCTAATTTCGTCCTGATGAGAGACTGATAGGCGAGTAGATTTACATGTTGAGGGGCATGGCGCAGATGGCGTTTTAGAAACCCGAGTGTTTTATTAGCAGATGGAATGATGTTCGTAATGTGTGTTGCCCAGGTTAAGTCACTACAAAGGGTTACTCCGAAATATTTGTAAGAAGGAACCAGTTCAAGGTTGGCATTAGCAATTCGGTAAGAGAAAATAAGTGGATTTTTACGGTGGTGGGAAGAGACAGTTTTGCATTTGTTAGGGTTTAGTTCCATTGGATAATGGCTTAGTAGGTGCTTCCGAACTTCACAAAAATTGTGATTTATAGCGTAGTGGGTACCTTGCTAGTGTACTTGTATTAGTAGCCCCAAGAGAGCTTACAACGGTGCTTTAGAAATGCCGCTCTTCCAGCTTTCGCTGTGACTGTGCTGCGGTTTCAGCGCAGGCCTGGGGTTTTTTTCAAAAGGCTGTGTTATACGTAAAGATCACGTAAGGCAAAATCCTGTACCATGTCATATGTTAATACCAATGTATGTACATGGAGATCACATTTGCTACTGTCTTATTTAGTCACTTCGAAAGTCCATTGGTGCACGGATGGTAAGCAGTAGTCTTTCGATGCCCTGTGCTACTTAGTTCGAATACTTCATCCATAAGCAAAAGCTTTCCCTTTGGCTGTTCTTACAGTAGAGGGAGCACCATGATGTAGTGCGATGTGGCACATGAACTGCGCTACCTCAAAACTGTGGCTCGTGGGATCACCTACATCTCGGCATAGTGCGTCAGATAGTTGTGACAATGACCCATTTGCTGCCTCCGGTAGACAGAAAAAAGTGGCCGAGAATGTCCGTGCCGACTTGGTCAAATGGCTTATCAGGTGTTTAGATTGGTTGAAGTAACCCCGCCGGTTTACAGGTTGGCGTCTTTCGATGCTGGCATTAATGGCAGCCCTTGACGAACTGTTTGGCGCTTGCTGAAAGTCCAACCCAATAGTATGCCTCACTTACTCTGGTGAGTGTTCGTGGGAAGCCATATGTGGCCAGATGTGGGCTTGTTATGGCAAGTGAATAGGACATCGTACTGTGTGTCCGTTGGAACCACGAGGAGGTGCTATTAGAATGTGCGGTCTTCTTATACAGCAAAGCTGTAGTGCGAGCTAGTCGGTGATACATACTGATGGAAACACCGCTGTTTTGTTTGGTAACAAATAAAACCAGTTAGTAGTTGGTGCCCGTCCTGTCTACGTTTCTTTGTCTTCGTCTGCTTAGCGCCTCGGTGTTTCCATCAGTTTTTATACAGGACGTTGTTTCGAATTCAGAAGGACGTCAACACGCGGGATAGATGGCGTGTGTATGGCTGTGCTGCGGCCTTCTATGTGGTTGATGACCTATCAAATTTTGGCTTCTTCACGCTGTCGGCTGATCAAGTCCAATGCACTAATGGCACCCAAGAAGCTGACCCAAGAAGCTCCGTGTTGACTTGCAGATTCGGTGACACGAAACAATGTATCAGTGTCTTCGTGCCTGTGTCCTCACTTATAGACAATAGTTACATCAAATTCCTGTAGGCACAACCTCCACCGTCCCAGTCATCCAGCGGATCCATGCATGTTTGCCAACTATCAGAGGGCACCACTGCTTTGATTGGACAGTCACTACATTGAAGGAACGCTCATAGAGGTAAGGGCAAAACGTGATTGCCCATACGACTGCAGGGCACTCTTTCTCTGCGATTGAGTAATTCACCTCGACGCAGGACAGTGAGCGGCTGGCATAGTCTATTACTCGTTTTAATCCATGTCGATGATGGATGAGCACTGCTCCAAGGCAAATGTCACTGGTGTCAGTATGCATCTCTGCGTGTGTCAGCATCATCGTCATGCTGACTGCATGTGCTGTCACCTGTAAGGTGAGTCAGGGCTTCCGCTATCGTTGAAAAGCCTTTAATAAATCTGTGGCGATAAATGCACAAGCCCAGGATGTGGCAGACAACGTATTTATCAGTAGGAGCTGGAAATGCGGCTACAGCGGTAAGCTTGTCTTCATCAAGTTGGAACTTGAGCTCTTCGTAACCAAAGGGAGGTTTTATGGATTACGTGCGATATCTGTTGTTTGAATGGCTTTCAGCATGCTATGCAAGTGGTGAAGACGCTCCTTTAGCTTTTCAGAAAAGATGACCACAGCATCAAGGTACACGAGATAGATCTGCCGCTTCACTCCAGAGAGCACAGTGTCAGTAATTCACTGGCAAGTTGCCGGGGCTGAATACAACCGAAAAGGAAGTAAACGAAATTCGTAGAGACTGTCAGGGGTCACAAAGACGTTGCTTGTTTACCTCAATGCGCCAACACCCACTTTTTAAATCTGGAGAAGAAAAATACTGGGCACGCCGTAGTCTATCTAACGAGTCGTCGATGCGCGGCAATGGGTAGATATCCTTTCAGATACGTTGTTGAGCTTCCAGTAGTTGATGCAAAAGCATAGTTCACATAGTCAGAGCAAGGAAACTTGGAAAAAAAAGAGCCAACTTCCATCTTTGATACTATAAGACGCTCCCTTTTGTGTGCCTCTTCAGCATGCCCTGCAAAGTCCCCTGTGTCTTCCATTTTGGTGTAGGCTTTTAAACTTCAAACATGCGTGCGCGGCCTCATCATTTCTGAACCACGCTACCACTATGTCCGCACCACGAACAGCCATGGGACCCATTACGCTGCATGTTCATCACCGAGCAGCATGATGTATTGTGAATACATTGCGAAGACTTCAACATCACTTTGAGGCTACCACACATGTAGATGCAACTTTGTTTTGCGAGTTCTTTCGCAAAAACGGCCAGGAAAAAGCAAGATACATTGTGCATAGGATGAATGAAACCTGCATTGTCAATGTGACTTGACTTAACCTCAGTGGGCGCCATATGACTGCAGCCGATTACTTTGTTGAAGGCACAAGTTCAATGGATCATTCGACATGCCACATTCCAGGAATATGAAAAGTATCTTTGCTGTAATGAACACAACCAAAACCAAATTGCACATCTATTTTTTAAGCGTAAGATTCGATTATTTTTATGCAAAAATGGTATGCGCCTGACTTCAAAATGACGAAATACATAATTGCATGCAAATTGATATACAACTGACACTTGCTGAGAGCAACATGTTACTTCATTTTCTTTCTTGGAATGTAATATCGAGTTCCTAGGAATGATGTTGCATGAATTTGACATATATTTGCAGACAGTCCATCACAACTCGCGCCCGCAAGTCCAGCCCGGCTTGTTGAAGAGAGGCCCTCAGAGGAGAGGCAGTTCGTGATTTGAACAAAAAGATTGAGAGATGTGTTTGTGTGGTTTGCCATTGCCAACCACAAACCAAAGAACGTGTACCCTTTCCTCAAAAGGGAGCTCGTTAACCTGCAGCAGCAGGGGCCGTACACTATGTCCATATGACTGCAACGATGTCACAGCATGCGCGTTCCTGATTAAGAAAAATGTCTGCTTCTTATTGGGAACATGTTGTAGGCTATTCTCTATGTCGCCCTGGACATCATATGCCAACTCTCCAATCCTGTAGCAGCGTCCCACTGAAGACATTTTTTACTTGGGCACCAAGGTCAAGAGTAAAAAGAGAATCCTTATCTAAAAGCACACGAGCACTGTGGACTCTTGCGCACTTGTACATGTTACATCCACACTTATACAACGAAGTTCAGCAAGGTATTCACTACAGTCGAAAAATAAATATGTGTAGTGTGCTGACACTCAAAAGCGGAGGAAAAGTTAAAAAAATGCGTTTTTATCTTTGGAAACAACACTTTGAGGCATTTTTGCATCCATAACATGCAGGATGACTCTGTTATTAGGACAATGATGCCACAGGCTGTGGGGCATTACCTTGATCGAGAATGATATAGTTTGGAAGTTTCTACAGAGTAGAACATCCCTGACGTGGAATTTAAGCAGGATTGCTCCAATAACTTCTGACAAGACAAGCGAGCTCACATGTTCAGTTAGATTCTAGTAGATGTTCTTCATTAAGTGCACACAGAATGATTGTGCCAGAGTGGCAGAGAAGCATGCACTTTTTAACTTGCTTAGCATCAACCAGAACATGTTGATTAGTTTCAGAAGCGGTTGTGAAACGAACAGACTCACAACCACCTACGCAAGAAACAAAAGTGTCCATGATATGCGGCTTTCTTAGTCTGAACAGCACTTGAGAACCAAGGTTAACATCCGTACTTATGTTTATCACCTGTCCGAAGAAACCTGCAGTTGTGAGAACGTAAGAATTCTTTCTGCGATACTTGTCCATTGTGTTTATGCAGTAAGTGAATGCACCAACTGTTGCCTTCTTATAGGTTATAAGGCCTTCTTCATTCTTCCCCTTTCCATAAAGTGCTACAACCCCCCTTGCACACTTTTTCATAGACTTAAGCAGGGACCTCACAAATGAGCGAATGTTTTCACTCTGCCACTCAATGTTCATGTGAAGCGCTTTTTGAAGAAAAGTTAATATGCAAAATTTGTCAACAATCTGCATATGGGCATAGCTCGTGCCATTTACAAGGCTCACCAGCCTCCCATTGATTGACTCGAATGAAAAGGCGGAGTAGCCCCACAAAGGGCCCCACTGACCCACATGGTCGACCATGTGGATAAGGATATGAGCATTGTATGTCATGTTTTCTTTGCCACAGAGCTCTTCATATTCTTTAAGAAAGTTCACCATGACCTTCTTCAATTTCTTAACCTTATCCATGGGAATTGACGACTGCAAACAAAAGTGCATAATGCCAACAAACTTCGTCCAGTTCAGATCCAAGGTTATATCCGTTTTGCCTTTTGTGGCTGAACCACATGAAGGCTGTAGAACGAACAAATCCATTGCACACGGAATGCATGTAATCGACTACGTAAGAGCAAGGAAATTGAAAGAATGCCATAAAAAAGAGGACACTTGCACCTCTGATGCCATAGGATGCCTTTTTCTGCTTGTTTGCCTCTTGAATATGCCTTGCAAAGTTCTCTTGTGTCCTTTCTTTAGGGGCAGGCTCTTGAACTTCAAAGATGCGAGAATGGCCTCGTCCTCTCTGAACAGCCTCACCCTTCTGTTCACACCATGCACAGCCATGGGACCCATTAAACTGGGTCATGTTCATGACCATGCAACGTGCTACAGTGTCAAGACTGCAAGGGCCTGGATATACGTGACATGTTTGTGCAACACCAGCCTGAATAGTCCAAGAAATGCCCTCAGAGGACAGGCGGTTCATGGTCTCAACAAATGGTTTAAGAAATGAATTCATTAGTGGTTTGCCATTCCCAAACCACAAACCTAAAAGGAAAAGTTTCTGCACCCTTTCTTTAAAAGGGAGCTCATTTACCTGCAACAGCAGGGGCCACACACTGTCCAGATGATTGGAACAATGGCACACCGTCCGTGTTCCGAGTTAATGAAATATCCTCACTCTTTATGGGTAACATGTTGTAAGCCGTGCTCTGCGTGATATCCTCGATATCATATGAAAGACCCTTCGGTCCTGTGACAGCTTGCCACTTAGCAGTATATCTTTGACTTGGGCGTCAAGGTCAAGCGAAAGAAAAAAAAACCAGAGTCTAAAAGTACGCGGACACTGTGCACCGCTGTGCACTGAGGGCATGTTACATCAACATTTGCACAAGGAAGTTCAGCAATGTATTCACCGCAATCGGGACAATAAATGTGCGTAGTGCGCTGACACTCAAGAGCAGAGGAAAAGTTCTTAAAAAATTGATGCTTTGTCTTTGGAAACGCAACACCTCGAGGCATATGGGCATCAATGACGTTCAGGAGGCTCTCTGTTGCTTCTTTAGAAGAATGGTGTCGCAGGCTGTGGGCCATTACCATGACCAGCGACTGGCCCCTTGAAAGTTTCGGCCCCGCAGGGGCGTCTGCGCAAGTAGGCGTTTGGTGTGTAGCGACACCACGGACCCGAGCTAACGGGGTGTTTCGACCCCTGCCACGCCTAGCCGTGCGTGGCTTTGACGTGTCCGGGGAAAAGGGGATCCTGGGGGTTGAGCCGACGCCGGGTGATTGGACCTTTAAGGCCCCCCGGCAGAGGCAACACACCCCTTTGGCCCCGGCTTCACGTAGACGGCACCCCTGGGCTGACCCACCCAGGGAAAATTGGCAGTCGCCTTTTCCTGTCTCTCTCTCCCCTCATCTTCGTCTTTCTCTCTCACTTTACATCTTTCCTGTCTACTCTTCTCTTCTATTTACTTCCAGTCTTCCTGGCGGCAAGGGTTAACCTTGTGTAGTTAGTCAATCTTGGGTAGTTATATTTGGTTATAGCGGCGATGTATGGCTGGCGCCTTCAAGTGTGCTACCTTGAAGCGTCCCCTCGTTGGGCTCGGTGGTGGGTGGTCACCATCGCCGCCGAACTTCAAATTTCTCATATGGATAACCCTTTTCCCGCACTCCCTGATCGCCGCCTGAAAAGGTGGCGCACCGATGAGAACTTGTCTTTTCAACAACCTAAACAGATCTTTCCGAAGTACCATGTAGTCCACAGTCAGAATGAAAACAAGACAGTCCGAACAATTTCACCTTTTCTTGTGTCCAAAACTCTCACGGAAGCAATCGGCCCAGGTTACAAGGTAACAAAAATGGGAAGCGGCGATCTCCTCCTCGAACTTCGCGAAAAGACACAATATGACAATCTATCGAAACTCACAGCATTTGGGGACATACCAGTGTCAGTGGGCCCGCACAGGTCGATGAATACGGTGCGCGGTGTGATCTCTGATGATGACCTCCTCGAACTATCCGAAAGTGAACTGCTGGAAGGTTGGCAGGACCAAAACGTAGTCAAAGTCCAAAGAATAACAATAAGGTGAGATGATAAACAGATCCCAACAAAGCACATTATTATTACATTTGGAAATAGCAACCTGCCAGACTCCATTGAAACCGGCTATTGTAAGCTTCGTGTCCGACCATATATTCCGAATCCCCGTCGTTGTTTCAAGTGTCAGCGCTTTGGACATGGGTCGCAAAGCTGCAGAGGGCGCGCCACATGTGCAAAATGTGCATCCAAGGAGCACTTGTCTGAGAGCTGCACCTCTGCAGCTCGTTGTGCGAACTGTGAAGGGGACCACCCAGCCTACTCACGATCATGCCCCTCGTGGAAGAAAGAGAAAGAAATAATAGAACTGAAGGTCAAATTCAACCTATCGTTCCAAGAGGCTCGCAAACGTTTCTCCCTCCACAACCAGTCTAGTCCCTCCTACGCCGATGTGTCGCGCCGGGGCGCCGCGCCACATCTTCCAGCGCCCGAAGAGTCACACGGAGTGTGACTGCGGTCGCGCCATCAGCGCCCCCGGCTGGAGTAGCCTGTGCTGCTCCGCCACCTACCAAAGACGGCCAGCAGACTCCCGGGCCTGCCGGACCCAAGGCCGCTGCAAGCGCAGTCAGGCCCGAAGCCGCCGCGAACGTGCCTGCTGTGCAGGCGCCATCCACCACCTCCGAAGAGGTGATGGACACAAACAGCACGACTCCGGCGTCTCAGACGCCGAAGGAACGGCGCAACTCCTTGGAGCGCGCCAAAAAAGAAAAAGCACGCATTATGGGGCCTAGAAAGGGCCCTGTAACTTAGGAAGCACTTTTTGTACACACGGCACCATACTACACACATTAAAATGGACATACAAGTTCTACAGTGGAACGTCAGAGGACTGCTAAGAAACATCGACGATATCCAAGAACTCTTACACGAACACTCACCAAAAGTGCTGTGTGTACAAGAAACACACTTAAAATCAAAACACACCAACTTCCTACGCAGTCACATTATTTTCCGAAAGGACCGGGATGACGCCGTGGCGTCATCCGGTGGTGTAGCTGTTATAGTTAATCAAGGAGTAGCGTGCACACATTTACCACTCCAAACATCCCTGGAGGCAGTGGCTGTTCGAGCGGTTCTTTTGAACAAACTCGTCACCATCTGCTCTCTCTACGTACCTCCACACTACAACCTTCAAAAACAGGAATTCCAGTCCTTAATAGATGAACTTCCAGAACCTTATCTCATTCTTGGGGACTTCAACGCACATAGCAGCCTATGGGGTGACTCTCGATGCGATGCGCGAGGTCGTCTAATTGAACAATTCCTTTTTTCTTCTGGTGCTTGTCTGTTGAATCAGAAAGAGGCAACATACTATAACCTCGCTAACGGTACCTACTCGTCTATAGACTTCAGCATTATATCTCCATCACTTCTACCCTTACTTCAATGGAAGGTCATTAATAACCCTTACGGAAGTGATCACTTTCCTATAGTTCTGAGCACACAAATAGTAAATGAATGTCCCCCACAGGTTCCCAAATGGCACATTGACAAAGCCCATTGGGAACAGTTTCGTAAGACGGCTCTCTTAAGTTGGACAGACATGTGTGATTTAAGCATAGGTGCAGCTGTAGACTACTTTACAGCTTTTCTGATTAATGCTGCCACCAAATGTATCCCACAAACAAGTGGACTGTCTGGCAAACGACGGGTCCCATGGTGGAACAATGAATGCCGGAAGGCGCGCAAAAAACAAAACAAAGCATGGAGGTTGCTTCGGGACTCTCCGACAGCCGAGAACCTTGACAGTTTTAAAAATATAAAATCTCAAGGCAGGAGAACGCGCCGACAGGCAAGAAGAGAAAGTTGGGAGAAGTTTTTAACGGGGATCAACTCGTATACACAGGAGGCTAAAGTATGGAATATGGTTAGTAGGGTAGCAGGGCGGCAAGTACATTCACTTCCTCTAGTAAACACACAAGGCGACACCTTGGAAGACCAGGCAAACTTCCTCGGCGTACACTTCGAACAAGTGTCTAGTTCCGCGCATTACTCTGAAGTCTTCCAGCGGTACAAAACAAGAATAGAAAAACAAAAACTAGAGCGGAAATGTACAAAACACGAGGCATACAACCAACCCTTCAGCTTAGCTGAGCTCCAGGTATCGCTTAACAGCTGCAGTAATTCCGCCCCGGGTTCTGACCGTGTGGTATATGACATTTTGAAACACCTACCTGCCGAAACGCAAAAAACCTTACTCTTCCTGTTCAATGCTGTCTGGTCTTCCGGCGAAATCCCCTCGTCTTGGAAAGAGGCCATTGTCATTCCTATTCTAAAACAGGGAAAGGATCCATCCTCCGTTACGAGCTACAGGCCCATCGCACTAACAAGCTGCCTGTGTAAAGTTTTCGAAAAGATGATAAACCGCCGACTTATACATTTCCTGGAAACGAACAATCTACTTGACCCGTACCAGTGCGGATTTCGCGAGGGTAGATCCACGACCGACCACCTGTTGCGTATCGAGGCACAAATCCGTGACGCATTCGTCCACAAGCAGTTCTTTCTTTCTGTGTTCCTCGATATGGAAAAGGCTTACGACACGACATGGCGCTTTGGAATATTAAGAGACCTGTCCCACCTTGGTGTACGTGGTAGAATGCTAGATATAATAGAGAGCTACCTGTCGGATCGTACGTTCCGTGTCCTAGTAGGAAATGTTCTGTCAAGACCATTCCTTCAAGAAACTGGAGTGCCACAGGGTGGCGTACTCTGCTGTACACTCTTTATTATCAAAATGAATTCCTTGCGTCTCTGCATACCACGAAATATGTTTTATTGCACATATGTCGACGATGTACAGGTCGGTTTTAAATCTTGCAACCTTTCCATGTGTGAGCGGCAGGTCCAGCTAGGTCTGAACAAGATCTCTAAATGGGCAAACGAGAATAGTTTCAGTCTCAATCCCCAAAAAAGCACCTGTGTCCTGTGCTCTCGGAAAAGAGGCCTTCATTCTGACCCAGACATTGAGCTGCATGGCCAAAATCTCTCCGTGAAGACGGTGCACAAATTCTTAGGCCTTATCCTGGATAATAAGCTGACGTTCGTCTCACACATTAAACAGTTAAAAAACAAATGCATGAAAGCAATGAATGTTCTAAAAGTGTTGTCACGCACTGCGTGGGGTAGTGACAAGAAGTGTCTGATAAATTTGTATAAAAGCCTCATACGCACTCGCCTAGACTACGGGGCAATAATCTACCAGTCTGCGACACCAAGCGCCCTAAAAATGCTTGACCCTGTCCACCATCTAGGCATTCGGCTATCTACGGGTGCCTTTCGCACCAGCCCCGTGGAAAGCCTCTACGTCGAATCGAACGAGTGGTCGCTACACCTCCAGAGATCTTACCTATCTTTTGTATATTTCCCCAAGGTAAACGCAAACAACGAACACCCCTCACACACTACAATCAACGAGCTGTCTGCTTCTGAACTTTTTCACAACCGTCCTTCTATGAGACAGCCGTACTCACTTCGTGTGAGGGCCCTAGCTGAAGAAATGGGTGTGCCACTTCTCGAACACTGTCTAATGGCTCCCGCTGCCTATCTCCCGCCGTGGCAGTGGCAGCTTATAGATTGCGATGTTTCTTTCGTCGAAGTTACCAAGCATGCGCCACTTGCGCATATCCGTACACACTTCCTCGAATTACAATACAAGTACCCACACCCTGAATTCTTTACAGATGCCTCAAAGTCTAACACTTCTGTGTCGTACGCAGCCGTTGGTCCATCCTTTTCCGATTCCGGTATTGTGCACCCTGATTCAAGTATCTTCACGGCAGAAGCTTACGCGATACTTGCGGCAGTTAAACACATAAAACAAATGAAACTACAAAAGGCAGTGATATACACGGATTCTTTAAGTGTAGTGAAAGCTTTAAAAACTATGACAAAGCACACAAATCCTGTCCTTGTCTCGCTATACTCTATTTTATGCACGATCTACTCCCTCAAACAACATGTCGTAGTGTGCTGGGTGCCTGGGCACCGCGAGCTACAAGGCAACGTGTTGGCGGATCAGCTAGCAGCATCCGCCCACGAAAACAGTCCCAATACAGCCGTAGCTATCCCTCCGCTAGACTTAAAACCATTCCTCAATAGAAAGCTCAGGGCCTTTTGGCAGAGCACATGGGATAGGTATACACAAAATAAACTGCATGTTATCAAGCCGCAACTAGGTAATTGGACACCAGTATCAAAGTCACGCCACTCAGAAGTTACACTCTGCAGACTTAGGATTGGCCACACATACAGTACACATTCATACCTTTTGTCCGGAGGCGATCCACCTTTGTGCGACTACTGTGGCGATCCTTTAACCGTACTTCACACCCTACTACAATGCACGGAACTAGACGCTCTCACGAGAAAGCAGTTTTCATCTGCATACCTGCAGTACCCACTTCATCCTGCTATGTTCATTGGCAGAGAACCCCTTTGTAAATATCGGTCCCTCTTTGAATTTTTAAAAAGTGTACATAATTTCAACGTAATTTTTCCAGGCGCTCCGTAGCGCGGCCTCGTGATTGAGGCTGCTGCTGCGGTTTCTATGAAAGGAAGCACCTGCCTCCCGGCCATTGGGCTCAAAGGCCTTGAGGAGGCGTTCGTGCTGTTCTCCCGCTACTCACTTGTAAATACCATAATCACTCGTCATTCAACCCACACCCATAGATCACATCACTTGTCACTGCCATAATTTTATACTCTATACACCCCTTTTACGCTTATTTATAGCGCCCCCGCAGGGGCGTCTGCGCAAGTAGGCGTTTGGTGTGTAGCGACACCACGGACCCGAGCTAACGGGGGGGGTTTCGACCCCCTCCCACGCCTAGCCGTGCGTGGCTTTGCCGTGTCCGGGGAAAAGGGGATCCTGGGGGTTGAGCCGACGCCGGGTGATTGGACCTTTAAGGCCCCCCGGCAGAGGCAACACACCCCCTTTGGCCCCGGCTTCACGTAGACGGCACCCCTGGGCTGACCCACCCAGGGGAAATCGGCAGTCGCCTTTTCCTGTCTCTCTCTCCCCTCACATCTTCGTCTTTCTCTCTCACTTTGCATCTTTTCTGTCCTCTCCTCTCTTCCATTTACTTCCGTTTTTTCTTGGCGGCGAGGGTTAACCTTGTGTATGTGCCCTCTCTTGGGCACATTATATTTGGTTATAGTAGCTGTGTACAGCTGGCGTTGGCATGCCTTATATCAATATAAGTGCTGTTGCGTCCCCATGTTGGGCTCCATGGTGGGCGGCTGACATGGCTGCCGAAATTATACACAATCTATGGCCTCATTCTCCTTTCCACGATTGAATGATCGCCCTGTCACAAAGAGAGGGCGCACCGAAGACACCTTGAATGCCTTGCTTAAACCAAAAGAAATTTTTCCACGCTTCCACGTCATCCACTGCCAAACACTTGAAAAGAATGCCAGAACAATCTCTCCCTTTGTTGTGTCCAAATGCCTCACCGAAACTCTCGGCCACGGTTACCAGGCAACTAGAATGGCTAGCGGAGACCTTCTCCTTGAAGTACAAAGCAAACTCCAATATGAAAAATTGTCCAAACTTGTTTCGTTGGGAACTACACCTGTCTCAGTCACCCCGCATCGCCCTTCTGAACAGCTCGCGAGGTGTGGTGTCCGACCAAGACTTGATCGACCTGACAGAAAGTGAACTCCTCGAGGGCTGGAGCGACCAGCATGTGATCAATGTGCAGAGAATTAAAATCAGGCGTGAAGATAAAGAAATCCAGACAAAACACCTCATTCTCACATTTGCCACAAGCACACTGCCAGAACATGTCGAAACAGGATACTTGAAACTAAAGGTCAGACCCTACATCCCCAACCCGCGACGCTGCTTCAAGTGCCAGCGTTTCGGTCACGGCTCTCAGAGTTGCCGTGGCCGTCAAACCTGCGCCAAGTGCAGTTCACATGAACACCCTGCTGACAACTGTGTTGAATCTCCACACTGCGCAAACTGCGACGGTGGGCACCCCGCCTACTCTCGTGCATGTCCTTCGTGGAAAAAAGAAAAAGAAGTAATCACACTCAAGGTTACAGCAAACATCTCCTTTAGGGAGGCGCGAAAACAGCCTTTCTTTTGCGCAGGGACCTTCATTCGCGGACGTGGCACGCAAGGGGGCAGTGCCACAAAGGTTCGTGGCGGCCGCGCGTACCACGCAAAGTGGACGGGCGGCAGCGCCATCCGCCCCCTCAGCGGAAGCAGCCTCTGCTGCTCCGCAACCAAAGGGCATGCAGGCCTCCGGATCTGCAGGCCCAGGGCCTTCTGCTCAGGCAGAAAGCCCCAAAACTCTGACACCCGTGCGCGTTAGCCGCGAGCGGGCATCCAGCGCCTCTGCCGAGGCGATGGACACAATGGCAAGTCCAACGGCGTCTCAAGCGCCGAAGGAACGGCGCAGCTCGTTGGAGCGCGCCAAAAAAGAAAAAGCCCGCATCACAGGGCCTGGAAAGGGCTCTGTGACATAAGGCAATAGTTGTTCCAGTACACACAGCATTAATTTACACTCGAAATGGATACACAAATTTTACAGTGGAACGTGAGAGGTCTTCTAAGAAACCTCGACGATATCCAAGAGTTGCTACATGAACACTCACCAAAAGTGCTGTGTGTACAAGAAACACATTTAAAATCCAAGAACACGAATTTTCTACGCCAATATGTCATATTCCGAAAGGACCGGGATGATGCTGTGGCGTCATCTGGTGGCGTAGCTGTTATAGTTCATCAAATAATTGCATGTACCCACTTACCACTACAAACGTCCCTTGAGGCAGTGGCTGTCCGAGCCGTTCTCTTCAACAACCTGATCACAATCTGCTCACCTAACGTACCCCCGCACTACCAGCTCCAGAAACATGAATTTGAGTCCTTAATAGATCAACTTCCAGAACCATATCTGGTCCTTGGAGACTTGAATGCACACAACAGTCTGTGGGGAGACTCTCGCTGCGATGCGCGAGGTCGTCTGATCGAACAGTTCATTTTCTCTTCTGGCGCATGTCTCCTAAATAAAAAACAACCAACATACTATAGCCTCGCAAACAGAACATTCTCGTCCATAGATCTCAGCATAGCATCTCCATCACTTCTGCCCCTAGTCAAATGGAAAGTTATCAATAATCCTTACGGAAGTGACCACTTTCCAATACTTCTGAACATACCAATTACAAATGAATGTCCCCCTCAGGTTCCAAAATGGCTGACTGAGAAAGCAGATTGGGAACAGTTTCGGAAAATTACACTGTTAAGTTGGACGGACATGGCTGCCTTAAGCATAGACGCAGCTGTAGAATACTTTACAGCATTTCTGATTGATGCTGCAACCAAATGTATTCCACAAACAAGTGGTCACTCTGGAAAACGACGAGTTCCATGGTGGAACAAAGAGTGCGGAAATGCGCGCAAGAAACAAAACAAAGCATGGAAGCTTGCTTCGCGACTATCCGACAGCTGAGAATCTTACAAATTTTAAGAACATAAAGTCAGAAGGTAGGAGAACGCGCCGACAGGCAAGAAGGGAAAGTTGGCAGAAGTTTTTATCGGGCATTAATTCATATACGCAGGAAGCTAAAGTCTGGAGCAATGGTTAGTAGGGTAGCAGGGCGGCAGGCATATTCACTCCCTCTTGTAAACACACAATGCGACAGCTTGGAGGACCAGGCAAACTCCCTCGGCGCACACTTCGAACAGGTGTCGAGCTCGTCGCACTATACCGAAGCTTTCCGAACGATACAAAACACGAATCGAAAAACAGAAACTAGAGCGAAAATCCACAAAACACGAAGCATACAATGAACCTTTCTGTATAGCTGAGCTACAAGCATCGCTTAATTGCTGCAATAATTCCGCCCCAGGCTCCGACCGTGTTGTATACGAAATGTTGAAACACCTGCCATCTGTAACCGAAAAAGCCCTCCTTTCGCTGTATAATGCTGTCTGGTTTTCCGGCGAGATCCCCTCGGCCTGGAAAGAAGCCATTATTATTCCCATTTTAAAACAGGGCAAGGACCCGTCCTCAGTTTCCAATTACAGGCCTATAGCCCTAACAAGCTGTCTATGCAAGGTTTTCGAAAAGATGATAAACAGGCGACTCCTACACTTCCTTGAAATAAACTGTCTACTTGACCCATACCAATGCGGGTTTCGAGAAGGTAGATCCACAACGGACCACCTGTTACGTATCGAGGCACAAATCCGTGACGCTTTCGTCCATAAACAATTCTTTCTGTCTGTGTTCCGTCGATATGGAGAAGGCCTATGATACCACATGGCGCTTTGGCATACTTCGAGACATCTCACATTTAGGTGTACGGGGTAGGATGTTCACCATAATCGATAGTTACTTGTCCAATCGGACATTCCGTGTTCGAGTGGGCACTGTTTTGTCTCGAATATTTGTCCAAGAAACAGGAGTTCCGCATGGTGGTGTATTGAGTTGTACACTTTTTATTATCAAAATGAATTCCTTGCGCCAGTCCATCCCACGTAACATGTTTTATTGCACATATGTCGATGACGTACAAATCGGCTTTACATCTTGCAATCTCGCAATGTGCGAGCGGCAGGTGCAACTTGGTTTGAAGAAGGTAACTAAATGGGCAGACGAGAACGGGTTCAGCCTTAACCCGCAAAAAGCACTTGCGTATTATTCTCTAGAAAGAGAGGCCTCCACCCTGATCCGGACATTCACCTCCACGGCCAGCGAATACCGGTGAAAACGGAGCAGAAATTCCTAGGTGTAATTCTAGACACGAAACTAACCTTCATATCACACATAAAGTATATAAAAAACAAGTGCATAAAAACAATGAATGTGCTGAAAGTGTTGTCACGCACTACTTGGGGTAGTGACACAAAGTGCCTGATGAATTTATATAGAAGCCTCATACGCACGCGCCTAGATTACGGGGCGATAACCTATCAGTCTGCGACACCAAGCGCCTTGAAGATGCTTGACCCTGTCCATCATCTAGGCATTCGACTTTCTACGGGTGCTTTTCGTACTAGCCCCGTAGAAAGCCTTTATGTCGAATCGAACGAGTGGTCGTTACACCTCCAGAGATCCTACCTCTCTTTTGTATATTTCCTCAAGGTGAACGCGAATGGAGAACACCCCTTACACTCTGCTATCAATGATCTGTCCAGTTCAATCCTGTTTGAAAACCGTCCTGCCATGAGAAAGCCTTACGCGCTTCGTGTGAGGAGCCTAGCTGAAGAAATGGGTGTGCCACTTCTTGAACACCGTCTGCTGGCTCCTGCTGCATATCCCCCACCGTGGCAGTGGAAACTCATAGATTGCGATGTATCCTTCGTGGAAGTTACTAAGCACGCGCCTGCTGCACACATCCGTACACACTTCCTCGAACTCCAGCACAAATACACTTTTCCAGAATTTTTTACCGATGCCTCTAAGTCTCACACTTCTGTGTCCTACGCCGCGGTCGGTCCATCCTTTTCAGATGCCGGCGTTCTGCATCCTAACACAAGCATTTTCACAGCAGAGGCATATGCGATATTGGTGGCCGTTAAACACATTAAACAATTAAAAATAGACAATGCAGTTATATATACAGATTCTCTAAGTGTAGTAAAAGCTTTAAAAAGTTTGAAAAAACATAGAAACCCTGTCCTTGTTTCTCTTTACTCACTCATATGCACTATCTGCACGTTCGGACAGCATGTTGTTGTATGCTTGGTAGGCATCGCGAGATCGAAGGGAACGTGTTGGCGGACCGACTGGCGGCATCCGTTCACGGAAACGCTGCCGATACACCCATGACTGTCCCTGCACTGGACCTGAAGCCCTTCCTAAAACTTAAGCTCAGGGCTCATTGGCAGCACCTATGGAATAAGGAAAAGCAAAATAAATTACATCTTATAAAACTGCACCTTGGTAATTGGCCGCCGATATCCAAGGCACGTCGTACACAAGTAACACTCTGCAGACTCCGAATAGGACACACACATAGTACACATACATACCTTTTGTCCGGAGGCGACCAACCGTTGTGTGACCACTGTGGCGACCCCCTCACTGTACTCCACATCCTACTGCAATGCAGGGAACTAGACGCTCTCAGGAAAAAGCATTTCTCATCAATATACCTCCAGTTCCCACTCCATCCCGATATGTTGGTTGGCAAAGAACCTCTCTTTAAGTATCAGTCCCTCTGTGAATATCTCAAGGATGTAAATTTCAATGTTATTTTTCCAGGCGCTCCGTAGCGCGGTCTCATCATTGAGGCTGCTGCTGCGGTAATTCTTTCAAAGCAAGCACCTGCCTCCCGGCCTTTGGGCTCAAAGGCCTCGAGAAGGCATTCGTGCTGTTTTCCCGCCTCTCACTTGTAAATACCATACTCACTCGTCATTCAACCCACACCCATAGATCGCATCACTTGTCACTGCCATAATTTTATACTCTATACACCCCTTTTACGCTTCTTTATAGCGCGTGATTTTAGGCCTCTATACAGCCACAATACACCCTGTCATCGTAATCATTGGTCATCGCCAACACCACACAAAAGACATGGCGCTCTTTGGCCACCCATGGCCCTTGCGCCACAAAACACCACTAATCATCATCATCATCATCATTGAAAGTTTCGATTCAGGATACAGAAGAACATCCTGGACAAATAGAAAATGAATTAGTGGTATATATACATTGTCACTTAGATTTTTAATAAGAACTAGGACCTAATGCTATCAGTTCTAATTTGCGGGGCAAATGTACAATGTATTTAAGCATGCAAAATCACAATCTCTATAAGTGAACACTTTCATGGTTTCTATTACAGTACTTAAAGTAAAGTACACAAAAAGACACAGCTGCATCACTATGCTCAAAGGAGGCCTGAATTCTGCAGCTTATGATTCCATGAAAAGAATCAAATGCACAACTGATTATGTTGCTTCTTTTTTCAGCTAAAATTGCAAGAATTCTTCCAAGTCAAAACAATACTTTACTTCTCTGAGTAACATAAAAGACTTGCACAGCGTCATTTTTTAAAATACAGTATGCACTTTAATGTTGATACACTTTGCATAGTTCAAGCATTACCTGAACAACCTATTAGAGCTGTTTAAGAAACAGACAACCACTTTTCAATGACCCTTTCTTTTTAATTGCAGCAGAAAGCTTACCAGTAAGTATGTAGTCATAGCAGTACTACAGATTTTTCTGTTGGATGTGTTATCAGAATTTTTCTACGAACAGGAAGGATGAAATGAAGCTGTGTGCTGGAAACCCTGCTAGGCAAGCAAGATAATGATCACATAGCAGCACTAGTGGAAAGTGCCAAGATATGCTAGTAGCACTAACTATTCATGTAGTGCTTGCACACATTTATAGAACTAGTTCTGGAAACAAATAGCACAAAAAAACGGACTAGTAGAAGAAAGCAACAGGACAGGCATATAATTTCTTCTACTATAGTCCCACGTTTTTTTTGCGCCATTTTTTTCCAGAATGAATTGCCAACTCGCCCAACAGTCTATCCTTCATAGAACTAGTCTACGGTATCTTTTGGAGACCTGAGCACTCATCGTATTCCTTCACAAACCTGTGCACATACAAAAGCCTTCAAATACGCCACCTCAGGAGTGCCACAGCTCGCCACACGTCTGCCGTTCGAATCACCATGCTAAGGCAGTGTCGCTTTACAGTATGAAGTTTTTATGCTGTCATATGCATTCAATAAAAGGTACTTGAGAATGAAAGCCTTTGTTTTAGTGAGCACAATGCTTGAAATAAAGAGAGGACAAGATGGAGCAAAGTGCACTCTGTCCTATCTTGTCCTCTCTTTCCTTCATTCATTATCACTGAAAAAGGTTTTCCTTATCAATAATGCTGTACCAACCAGCCCGAGCAGCCACATTGTTGTAATAAAAGGCGTATGCCCATATATTATAAAGACAGCAATTTTAAAACACTATGTATGGTGCACTGAAGAACAGCTGTCTACACAGTAACTGGAAAGCCTGCACAAAGTGCTACCAGGGCTTCTCCGCAAGTTGCAGTTCCTTTTTTCCATATTTTGCAGCTTTTTGTGCCAAATAAAAATTATAATTCCTACTTAAATCGGCAGACAACACGCTTGGTTCGATCACTATAATTCACTGTCTTTTTTTATTTCCTTCAACGTCTGGTGATATGTTCTGGAATGCTTTCAGACCTTTTTAACAACAGCTCTATATGCTCCTAGTATTTCTCATAAAATTCCATTAATCCTTGTTTGAAAGTTTGCCTTCTGGAACAGTTGCCTAAGATGTAAAGTTTCATATTAGCAGCAAAGTAAACACAAAAGTTTCACGAAATTGAAGCTTTGCAGAAGTTATAAAGTCAGAATAGAATGGTTATCTCCCTCTGAGAAGAAAGTTAATGATAAACTTAAAGATTGCAGTGTTCAGTGAAAACAAGTAGAGAACAGAGAAATAAGCACACAACAGCAAGTTTCATGCCTTGTTACTTTTCATTTATGTGCGCAGTTCTTCCTGTCAATTTCCTCACAAGATGAGGGCTAGCTGATGGTAATGCAAAGCGAAATTAGGCAGCAGCTGAGGCCCTTATTCCTCTTTCATAATATTTCTATAGCGCACTGTGTTACCATGCATTGATTACCACCTTTACATTGGTTTTAAGCTAAGGCAAATATGAAAGATTTCATTGGTAAAAGTAGGAGATTCGTAAACAAATAGGTACTCACCAGATCGTTTCCAGACTGTCCACGTGCCTCGGTTTCCCGGTCGCCTTCTTCATCTGTCGACGAGGAGTCGTACGCATCTGTGCCGTCGTGTGAACTCACAACACCATCGAAGTCTTCATGACAGTTCGAACCGGCAAGCGTACTACTCGGCGACGATGAATCTGGACCAGCGGATTTTCTGAATGAAAGTTCGCCGTTCTCAAGTCCTCGTCGCTTTCAGGAATGGGCGCACAACTCTCGGCCATCCCAGAGTTTTGTGCGTCTGCGTAAGCGCCGTTGGCAGTCTCCAAAACTCTCTTCCTGCATTTTCCCCGCAGGGGCGTCTGCGCAAGCAGGCGTTTGGTGTGTAGCGACACCACGGACCCGAGCTAACGGGGGGGTTTCGACCCCCTCCCACGCCTAGCCGTGCGTGGCATTGCCGTGTCCGGGGAAAAGGGGATCCTGGGGGTTGAGCCGACGCCGGGTGATTGGACCTTTAAGGCCCCCCGGCAGAGGCAACACACCCCTTTGGCCCCGGCTTCACGTAGACGGCACCCCTGGGCTGACCCACCCAGGGGAATTCGGCAGTCGCCTTTTCCTGTCTCTCTCTCCCTTCATCTTCGTCTTTCTCTCTCACTTTTAAACTTTCCTGTCTACTTCTCCCTTCTCGTTACTTCCGATTTTTCCTGGCGGCAAGGGTTAACCGTGTGTGGCTCCCAACCTTGGGTAAACCATATTAGGTTATAGTGACGGCGTACTGCTGGCGTTGCGCAGACTTTTACATGTTCTGCCACGTCCCCCTGTTGGGCTCCGTGGTGGGTGGTAGGCGCCGTTGCCGAACAAGCGACTTTTTCCATGGGACCCTCGAACCCCTCTTCCACAGATCGTGCCCCAAAAAGGGTACGCACCGATGCATCTGAATTCTTTTGGCCCAAAAACAACGACACTTTTCCGAAATACCACGTGGTTCACTGTGAACAATCATCTGAAAAAGCCTAGAGCCATTTCACCTTTTCTTGTTGCTAAGTGCTTGAAAGACACCATAGGAACGGGATATAAGGCCACAAGGATGGCAAGCGGGGACCTACTCCTCGAATTAAAAGACAAGGAACAGTACCTTAGTTTGTCACATCTAGTCGCGTTTGGAAACATCCCCGTCTCTGTGAGCGCGCACAGGACCATGAACACTGTCAAAGGCGTAGTGTCCGATGAGGACCTGATTGGCCTCAGCGAGGAAGAACTTCTAGATGGATGGAAAGATTCAAATGTCACTCATGTCCAAAGGATCAAGATAAGGCGCGACAACACAGAAATACTGACCAAGCATTTGATACTTACTTTTGCCTCCAGCACACTACCCGAGACCATAGAAACCGGCTACGTCAAGCTTGCTGTACGACCTTTCATACCAAACCCGCGGCGATGCTTTAAATGTCAAAGATTTGGTCACGCGTCTCAAAGCTGCCGAGGGCAGCTCACTTGTGCAAAATGCGGAACGACGGGTCATTCTGTTGATGACTGCGCTGGCGATGGGACTCACTGCGCGAACTGTGAAGGTGATCACCCTGCGTACTCCAGGGCCTGCCCGGCCTGGAAGAAAGAGAAAGAAATACTCACGATAAAAGTAAAAGAAAACATATCGTTCCGCGAAGCACGACAGCGAGTTTCATCGTCATTTCCAGCAAGAACATCTTTTGCCGAAGTGGTGCGACGGGGGGCAGCACCACAACGGCCTATCGCGGTTGCCCGGACCACTCGCAGTGGCCGAGGCAAACGCCACCCGCCCCCATGGTGGGAGCAGCGAAGGCTGCCCTGCCTACTCTGAATCTGACCACACCGGCGGCCACTACAAGCTCCGGCACCGTAGAGGCCAAGGAGAGCACATCGCCCTCCGGCTCGGTGGCGTCCAAGACTTCGTCACACCAGGCGATGTCCCCACCTGCCAAGCCAGAGATCCCGGCGACTCCAGGGTCGTCGGGTCTCACGACCACGCCTCGCCAGGCGAGGTCGGACAAACAAGCCAGCAGCTCGCATACGCGGGCGTCCAGTGCCTCAAACGAGGCAATGGACACAACTCCGGTGCCTCTGGTACCGAAAGAGCGGCGTAGCTCCCTGGAGCGCGCCAAGAAAACCAAAAAGCCGATAATGGGGCCCGACGACGGCCCTGCTACTTGAGCTCTAAATTTCGACCTAAACAACACCCACTACCTTCTCGTACACACAGCTACACACAGCACTACCTGACATCCAATATGGAAGCACAAATTATACAATGGAACGTGAGAGGACTGCTTAGAAATCTCGACGATGTCCAAGAACTCTTACACAAACATACACCAAAGGTGCTGTGTGTACAAGAAACACACTTAAAATCCAAACACACGAACTTTCTACGCAGCTACATTATTTTCCGGAAGGACCGGGATGATGCCATCGCGCCATCCGGAGGTGTAGCGGTTATAGTTAATCAAGGAGTAGCATGCACACATTTACCACTTCGAACTTCCCTTGAGGCAGTGGCTGTTCGAGCGGTTCTTTTGAACAAACTCGTCACCATTTGCTCTCTCTATATACCTCCACATTACCAACTGCAAAAACATGAATTTCAGTCTTTAATAGATGAGCTCCCTGAACCTTACCTTGTACTTGGGGACTTTAATGCGCATAGCTGTCTATGGGGTGACTCCCGCTGCGACGCGCGAGGTCGTCTAATTGAACAGTTCCTTTTCTCTTCCGGCACGTGTCTCTTGAATAAAAAAGAGCCAACATACTATAGCCTTGCGAACAATACCTACTCGTCCATAGACCTCAGCATCACATCTCCATCACTTCTGCCCCTTCTAACATGGAAAGTCATTAATAATCCCTATGGAAGTGACCATTTTCCTATAGTTCTGAGCACCCCAATAGTTAATGAATGTCCTCCGCAGGTTCCCAAATGGCAAATTGACAAAGCCGATTGGGAACAGTTTCGTAAAATGGCTCTCTTAAGTTGGACCAACATGCGTGCTTTAAGCATAGATGAAGCTGTAGACTACTTTACAGCTTTTTGATTGGTGCCGCAATGAAGTGTATCCCACAAACAGCTGGACTGCCCGGCAAACGACGTGTGCCATGGTGGAACACTGAGTGTCGAAACGCGCGCAAGAAACAAAATAAAGCATGGAGGCTGCTTCGGGACTCGCCGACAGCCGAGAATCTGGACAGTTTTAAAAGCATAAAGTCACAAGGGAGGAGAACTCGCCGACAGGCAAGAAGACAAAGTTGGCAGAAATTTTTATCGGGAATTAACTCATATACACAGGAGGCTAAAGTCTGGAACATGGTTAGTAGGGTAGCAGGCCGACAAGCACATTCACTTCCCCTAGTAAACATGCAAGGTGACAGCTTGGAAGACCAGGCGAACTTCCTAGGTGCACACTTCGAACAGGTGTCGAGCTCGTCACACTACACGGAAGCTTTCCAACGATACAAAACAAGAATCGAAAAAGAGAAACTAGAGCGTAAATCCGCCAAACACGAAGCATACAATGAACCTTTCTGCATAGCTGAGCTACAAGCATCGCTTAATTGCTGCAATAATTCCGCCCCAGGCTCCGACCGTGTTGTATATGAAATGTTGAAACACCTGCCATCCGAAACACAAAAAACCCTCCTTTCCCTATATAATGCTGTTTGGTTTTCCGGTGAGATCCCCTCGGCCTGGAAAGAAGCCATTATTATTCCTATTCTAAAACAGGGCAAGGACCCATCCTTCGTTGCGAGCTACAGGCCCATTGCACTGACAAGCTGCCTGTGTAAACTTTTTGAAAAGATGATAAACCGCCGACTGATACATTTCCTCGAAGCAAACAAATCACTTGACCCATACCAGTGCGGTTTTCGAGAGGGTAGATCTACCTCTGACCACCTTATCCGTATCGAGGCACAAATTCGCGACGCTTTTGTTCACAATCAATTCTTCCTTTCGGTGTTCCTCGATATGGAAAAGGCCTACGACACCACATGGCGCTTTGGAATATTAAGAGACCTATCCCACTTAGGTGTCCGAGGAAGATGTTGACCATAATCGAAAGCTATTTGTCCAATCGCACGTTCCGTGTTCGAGTGGGTAATGTCTTGTCCCGAATATTTGTCCAGGAAACTGGAGTACCGCAAGGTGGTGTCCTGAGTTGCACACTGTTTATTATAAAAATGAATTCCCTACGTCTGTGTATTCCACGGAATATGTTTTATTGCACTTATGTGGACGACGTGCAGATCGGTTTTAAATCTTGCAACCTTTCAATGTGCGAGCGGCAGGTGCAACTTGGTTTGAACAAGGTAACCAAATGGGCAGACGAGAACGGGTTCAGCCTTAACCCGCAAAAAGTACTTGCGTATTATTCTCAAGAAAGAGAGGCCTCCATCCCGATCCGGACATTGAGCTGCATGGTCAGCGGCTACCTGTGAAAACGGAGTACAAATTCCTCGGCGTAATTCTAGACACGAAACTAAACTTCATATCACACATAAAGTATATAAAGAACAAGTGCTTAAAAACCATGAATATTTTAAAGGTATTGTCACGCACTACGTGGGGTAGTGACAAGAAGTGTCTGATGAATCTTTATAAAAGCCTCATACGCACGCGCCTAGATTATGGGGCGATAATATATCAGTCTGCGACACCAAGCGCGTTGAAGATGCTTGACCCTGTCCACCACTCGGGTATTCGTCTTTCCACGGGTGCTTTTCGCACCAGCCCCGTGGAAAGCCTCTACGTCGAATCGAACGAGTGGTCGCTCCACCTGCAGCGATCCTACATGTCGTTTCTATACTATCTCAAAGTGAACGCAGACAAGGAACACCCCTCACACCCCACAATAAATGATTTATCTAGTTCGGCCCTTTTCGACCACCGTCCCTCGGTGCGACAGCCCTACTCACTTCGTGTGAGGGGCTTAGCTGAGGAAACGGGTGTGCCACTTTTCGAACACTGTCTATTGGCTCCCGCTGCACAACTACCGCCGTGGCGGTGGCAGCTTATAGACTGCGATCTTTCCTTCATGGAAGTAACGAAACACGCGCCTATTGCACATATCCGTACACACTTCCTTGAACTACAACACAAATACACTTTTGCAGAATTCTTTATAGACGCCTCAAAGTCCGATACTTCTGTGTCTTACGCAGCCGTTGGGCCATCCTTTACGGATTCCGGTATTCTACACCCTGAATCAAGTATCTTCACGGCAGAAGCTTACGCGATACTTGCGGCCGTTAAACACATTCATCAATTAAAACTACAAAAGGCACTTATTTACACAGATTCTCTAAGCGTGGTAAAAGCTTTAAAAACTCTGAAAAGACACAAAAACCCCATCTTTGTCTCGCTGTATTCTCTTTTAAGCACGATCTACGCACTTGAACAACATGTCGTAGTGTGCTGGGTGCCAGGGCACCGCGAGATTCAAGGCAACGTGTTGGCGGACCAGCTAGCAGCATCCGCCCACGAAAACAGTCACAATACATCCTTAGCTATTCCCCCACTAGACCTAAAACACTTCCTGAAAAGAAAGCTCAGAGCCTTTTGGCAGACCACATGGGATACGCATACACGAAATAAGCTACACGTTGTCAAACCGCATCTGGGTAATTGGCCGCCACTATCGAAATCACGCCACACAGAAGTTACACTCTGCAGACTTAGGATTGGTCACACATACAGTACACACACACACCTTCTGTCCGGCGGCGAGCCACCTTTGTGTGATAGATGTGGCCAGCCACTCACTGTCCTTCACATCCTTATCCAGTGCAAGGAACTCGACGCTATCAGAAAAAAGCACTTTTCATTTCCCTACCAACAGCAATTTCCACTTCATCCTTCAATGTTCATCGGTAGGGACCCGCTTTTTACATACCAGTCATTGTCTGCATTTTTAAACGATGTACAGAGTTTTCATGTCATATATCAAGGTGATCCGTAGCACGGCCTCTAAACAGAGGTCGCTGCTGCGGTGAATACGTTAAAGATAGCACTTGCCTCGCGGCCCTTGGACTCAAGGGCATTGACGAGGCAGTGGTGCTGATGTCATATCTTCATAGTTTTATTCTTGCGACCACTTGTCATTAATTCCACTGCACATATTTCACGTCACTCTCATGATTTTAATATATATATATTTGTTTTACCCGCCTTTAGCGCGAGGAATTTTAAGGCCCCTATACAGCTACTTACCGCAACCATTGTTCACATCCTTGTCTCATGAACTGGCGCTCTTTGGCCATCAATTGGCCCTTGCGCCATTAAACACCACATATCATCATCATCATCATCTCTTCCTGCATTTTGTTCAAACTGGGACCTCAGAAGCAGAGCCGTAAAGATATTTTTTTTATATCTTTTTGTATTTGGCATTTCTGCTGAAAAGGGCAGCTACAGAAGGCCAGCAGCCACAGCAGGTGTACACAGCCGAGAATGAAGGCCTACCTGGCTGAGGCTTATTAACGCATTAGCGACAGGACTCAATCAATGTTCAAAATACCATGGTGAATTGGAAGTTTTATTAGTATATATTCGCGGTTTTCAGACAATGTCTAAAGAACACGAATTAAAGTGAATAAAGATATCATAAGGTTTTTTTTTTGTTTTGGCTAAATTGAGCGTAAGTCGTGAATGGTTTATTAAATCCCATCTAATTCGTCGTCGTCGTTACAGTTACACACAGCAGCTGCGGAGAAATCGGATTCCATGCATCGCGAGGCGGCACTCTTCATAGCTGGTGAACGGATGTTGACAGGGTGCAGCTAGGCGGCTAGGCGCAGTGCAACAAAAAAAGTCATGATCGCAGAGCTACCCGTTACTGCTGTTTTTTATTAGAGGTAGCAATTACACCGATCGAGGCGGAAAATTTATAAAACACGTAATTTTTTCTAACCATAGTGTTAGTCGTGTTAGCCCATGTTAAGTCGGGGAAAATCTTTCACAATCATATTTGTCTGTTAAGACACATGGTGCACCGACTTTAATTTTTTACAGTGTTGTCGTAAGTTTAGCTATCTTGACTTAAGTGGCATTCTGCTACTCGGAAGTCTTACAGAACGCACACATAGCAGTGATCATCTACCCGTAGTCACCAATTTTTCATTATCACTAACTCCTTGAACCCACGTGATAAGTTGCTCACTCGCCCCTTTGCACTTAAAATGTCAAGCTGGAGAAAACTGCAAGATCAGCATTGAGTCTCGGTAAAATTAACAGAAATTTTACTGCCCATCTATAATCTGAGGGGCGGAAATCGCATGGCCATATTTCGGTATGCGCAGGCGCGAGTAAAAAAAATTAGCTCACTCTCTGATGGATCCCAAGCGGAGCGGTTAATTACGGCTAGTCTTCTGGGCAGGTAGACAAAGGATAGTGCGGTCGAAGAAAAACTGTACAATAAGGCCTAGAACATCTTTCGCGAGTAGGAAGTTGTGACAACTTCGATCATTATCCTTCAGCAAACAAAAAAAAAAGCTGTCGTCGCAATTAAGAATATGTTCGTTCTGTTAATAGCTACAAGTTCTACGGACGTCGGCGGGGTGCTGCAAAAGGGGTCTCATAAACTCAATGCGTCTCAATAAACCTCCGCCTCTGCTAACGGAATATATTACCAAGAACGCATTTAATAGGCACTGTTAATTATTATACAGAGTTTAAAATGGGTACGCACGTAACCATGTAGTGGTGGGGAAGGGGGCAGGGGTGTTCAGCCGCCCTTTATGTAAGTTCGTGTAGAATTTAGAATTTCGGGGAAGTGGGTTCAACTAGGTGCGTCAATCTTTCGGGAGATGACTGTTGTATAGCTCACTTGTGCCGTTTGCAGAAGTTGTGAGTTTAGATGAAAGTGGCTCACTGAAGCCGCTCTAGCAGCTACACCTTTTGCTGGTTTCACCGCTCGTCATCTGACATATTCTGGCTGGCGCAGCATGGATTAGTCATGTTATATTGCGCCAATAAACCCAATTCAGCTGAGATTTTTCATTTTGCTTCACGGCTGTAAACTCAAACTCGGTAGCAGGGAACCAAGGGTTCCGCAGAACTTTACGCAGAGGGGTGCATTCGCAGGATGGGGGGCATCCCCAATAGCCAGCATACATCTTCCACTGCCGTGACATGACCGGCAAGATTAGTCGTAGTGTACAACGCTAGAAGTTGGCTCGTTTCACTATGATATGTGGGATCTGCGTGTGGAAATAAAGCCATACCTTATTGCCACTGCATAAAAAAATGTTATCAGAAATTCTAGGGGGCGGGGGGAGTGGTGCCAGTACGAGCATTAAAACCGCTCGGGCACAAAATCTATATGACTATTGGTTGTTACCATGATGGCTGCTTAGGTAGCACTCTGAATCTGTTTATGCTCGCCACTTCTGCTTTGCCGGCACGGACCCTCATTCTTTTGAGCTCGGTTCTGCGCTCAGTGTATGGCGCCAGCATGTGGCTTGCAGCAGCTAACCTATTCCCACAGTCCTCATACGGTTTTTGCTGCTTCCACAATTTATCAGCCCAGAATTTGGGCTCAGTTTTGCGAAAGAGTGCAGCAGCCAGCTGCATGCCGCGCCGTCTACCGGCTGTATCGCACTCTTTCCACCTAGCCTTCTCGCATCGCTCACGGCACTTTGTGTTTTTACAGGCCTAGTTCGCTCCTGGTGCTGCTGCTGCTCGGTGCATGTAGCCCGTCAAGCCTCTGTTAACACTGTACCCCTGTTTCATAACTACGGAGATGTCTCACATTCTCGTTAAGTGGAAAGACGATATGAAGTGGGATGTGTACCCGTGAAGTCCATTGCGGACACCGCTATTGGACTGCGCGTAATGCGGGACCCTGTGGCACGCTAAAAAACCTAGAGGACGAGTTCGTCCACATTAGTTGGGACGCTGAACAGCCACCGTCACTGGCCCAGATATCGGCCGTTGGTAAATACTGTCAACATTTAGTGAACATAAGATTTGCTTTACATGTAAAATGAGCGTGTAAAGCATTGATAGAGCCAACGTAGAGCACGTGTAGAACATGTGCTGTACTACGTGCATGCAATGGCGCGATATATATTCATATTTCAGTGAATATAGTTCCACCTCCCTGCTACGGCTGGTACTATCGCTTCTACGGCAAATATTCCGGAGGTTTGCGTGGCTAAGGGATTCAGGAAAAAGATCGATGCAAATTATACACGTGGGCGCATGCTTCATTGTTCTCTCTGGCCTTGCATAGCTATTGCTATTTTGCCACTTTCAGTGGTTGACCCGTCTCACGCGTTTCTGTAATCTATGGAGTGCCGCTTCTGACTGTTTTGCCAGCATCAGTGCTGCCAAAGCGTTCTAAAGCGGCACTAAAGCGTTCATTAAAAGTGAAAAAAATTAATAAGATACAGTGTGCAGATGGTCTTTCATTTTATCTGTTCTGCTGTTGCCCGAAGAATGGAGGGGGGCGCTTGCTCGGGTAGGGGACGCTTGCTCGGGACTTTACGGTAAGCGAAATATGAATTTGCAGCAGAGCCGTGGAGTATCCAAGAGAGGCGTTTTCTTTAGAGAACAAGCACTAGGCTCGGTGTATCGAACATATAGGTGAGTGCATCAAAGGTACACCAAGCTTCGCACACACAGCAGATTCAAAAGAATTCTGACATGTTTACCTTGCAAACAACTTCTACAACAAACTTACCTTGCAAACATTCCACGAAAGAATAGCGTAGGCCTTTGGTGCAATCTATCATTATTGCATGAAAGGACTCCACACTGAAAGTCTGGAAATGTGTAGACATCTGTCGGAGTATCCTCCAGGAGCCTTGTTAGTGATGATGCTGAAGAGCTTGTCAAAAGCTTGAGTTCCTGAAGTAATGCAATCAGAAAAAGAGTTACGATTCACCAAGAGGCAAAGCACTCATTGAAATACCATTTTAATAGACAGCTATATAGAGTAAGTGTAGAGTCACAGACAGCTGAGCTCGTTGGTACACATTCATGTAAAAAGCCAGGGTGCACGCACGCACGCACGCACGCACGCACGCACGCACGCGCACACACACACACACACACACACACACACACACACGCACACACACACACCACACACACACACACACACACACACACACACACCACACACACACACACACACACACACACACTAGAGAAGTCAAGACAGTCAGGGCAGTCAGCGTTCGTATATCCTGACCTCTCTTGTTTCCTTGTTTGCACACCCTGTTTTTTACCAGTGTAAAGTTATATTTGTAATCCATATAAATTTCAGCAAACTTCTGCCTACTGGCCAAATGAACAAGTGTGGCATCACACACGTACAATGAAACATAAAAAAAACTTAACTGCAAACAATCTATGTCACATGAGTATGGCAGCTTGTTGTTACAACTTTTAATGTGTTTCCAAAAGTTAACATCGTTGTGACTGGCTGCACCAGGCACCGGCAAAACACAAGCTGTTTCAAAACCCCAAGTTTTTCTACCCTTTTTGCTCCACGAAGATTGCTTACATGACGAGGTTGCAGCTCGACATCCCCAATTGAGCTGGCTTTATAAGCCAGCTTTTATTTTCCAACTCTACTGTAATAAACAATATGCAAGCAAAAGGAGGGCACGCGCATTACCGCCATACCACTCCGTATGCTTCTCAGGCTTTCTCTCGCACCTGCAGGACGCGATGCTACCACATGCCCTAGACAAAACAACTCTGCTGGTTTGTCTGTGCACAAAGAGCACCTGAGCAAGATATTGGTGCTATGCTATTTTAGTACGAGAACCTATCACTTATAATGTGCATTCATAAAATTGGCGTCCTTGTGTACCAGTTATCGTGCAGGTCACGTAATGCGAGAATAGAAAATGGTAAATTCTGTAATAATTTACTGTATGCAACCAATTTTGTGAGGACTGAGAAGTTGTGCTGTCATCTACGGAGCTGACATCGCAGCTTGCTGAGGTGGCTTGGGTCACCGTTGTCATGAAACAAAAAGGAGACAGGACCATTTGGATGCAATTAGGGCCACGAAGTGGTTCAAGGACCCAAGGGGGTGCAAATGCACTTAAGTTTTAAATAGTGTTTTTCTGGTTTCTGCCTCATGCAAAATCTTTCTTCAGCAGGCCGAAAATGCGCACTTTTGAGTATGAAATGATACTATGCTCACTGCATTTACTCTGCTCTAACTGCTACTAAAACAGTCACTGTGAACTTTTACCATCACGACTGCAGTGACCCTAGCTGAGCAGACAAGGAAAAAGCTTTCATTGAAAAATTGTGGTAAAAATGCACCTGAATATCCACTTCCGCTGGTTCAAGGTCACCGTGTTGGCGCGGTCGTAACAGTGAGCCTGTGGCCATGGTGCTTATCTTGCTCGTGGTTTAGTGATGGACAGCCACACCGCCACAGCAGGTCTCCGTTCCCATCACCACGCTGTACCGCAAAGTACAAGTAGTTGATGATGGAACGTGACCACAGGCCGATGGGCTGTGCAGCTGTTGTTTTGGCAGCCTGCAGGAGCTTCTTGTTTACTCCTGCGCAACCACAGTGGCAGAAAAGAATCGAGTGTGAGAAACAGTTTTTTAAGTTATTCACATACTGACCTTGCATACATGTCATCCTCAAACCGGTGGTCCACCTCGGGCTTTTCTTTCTTGAAGTATCTGCATCAGTGTGAATATCATGAACTAGATAAACTAACGTGTCTAGCCAATCTAGCTACTCAAGGACAAGCAGCCTTGGACGTAAAAGGGAACCCATTTTCCCACTGATAAAGGAATCTCAATTGAAATAGCAAATGTCATTGTGCAGTTTCCATACCCTTTTCTTATATAGCAAGCAATGGTGTATAAGGAAAACAGATAGAGCTCTCAAGTGCTAGATTGTGAATGTTCATGTTATAGCTTCACGACGAAAAAGGGAGCAGCAGGGTATCATTTCACGCTTATACATCACTGTTGGCTCGTACACTTTGTAATCCACAAAATGTAAACCTGTTTAGGATCAGATATTGTGGACACTGCAAACGTAATCGAATGGGCTTGTAATGACAGGGAACACATTTCACATCCTTAAAGTTTTGCCTATCACACTATGAATGGCATTCCGCCTGGCTCATGCACTGTGCACAGGTTAGCAGACCATACATATGTTTGGTAATCTTCCTACCGTTTCAAACTTTTTCTCCTTTACACACTTTTTAAAAGCTTTTAAAACGAGGAGCAATACCATTGTAATAATTCCCTGTCGCGTAAAGAAACTCGCAACAAAGAACCTGTTCACATTCATCTATTTGGACAGCCCTGTGCAAACGATAAAGTTGGGAGTACCAAAGGCAGACTTTGTACTGTCAAAGAGCGTCCTTCCTGTCTGTTGTCTTCTCAGCTCTCTTAGTGTGTTCCCCCTTGAGAAACGAAATAAAAAAACTAAGAAACTGACTGTGAGTACATGATTCAGAATAAGAAAAGGCTTTAATCACGCAATTACGAAATGACATCTCAAAAAGTATTCTATATATACACATACATTACACTAACAGTGCAAACTCGTTCTGTGCTTTAACATACTTCTGGGTGGCACTGGACCAATAACAATGAAAACTTGTGGAAATTCAAGTACATAATGTCCTGTACTAATCAAAATTTCTCTATTGCTAATTACTCTTCGTGGTCATACCCGTACACAATATATAAAGCATTCCATGACCACTTCAAAATGTTCCAAGACTATATGTAACACAACTAAAGAACGAAGTGAAAGCTTGCAGATGTTAGTAGTAAAACTCGTCTTCAGGCAGCCCAGAGACAGAACATTTCACTTTATACACTCTCCAGGGATAACAAACCAAATTGAATAATTCCTGCAGTACATCTCTCGATAAAGCTTAACAACTTTCAGTGTATGGTCAAGTTCCTTTTCCGTTATTAAAGTGAAGCCCCATTTATTGAAGCTCTCGCACACTTTTTAAGAGCCCTAAGAATCGGTTCGGTTCTGTCATTGCCTAAAGTTTACCCAAGGTTTTCTAGGTGCTTTAATATATTCCGTGCAATCTCTTTGCAATACCAGAGCCCTAAATTTACAGATGATTCAAGTGTGGATGATTGAAGCATAAGTACACCTTTAATTGTTTCGATCTTTTATGGTATGGCGGCGTACGTATTCGGAGAGGAACAGCAAACAATGTTTAAAAAGCACTAAGCACTAACATTCGTTGCATGCTAACTCTCAGGAAAGAGGTTCTCCTCCCTAGTCGGCTAACTATGACCATTCATAACTGTTCACTAATTTACAAAAGAATTCTTGCCTGCCGGAAGCAATATATACACAAGGGAGGGCACGCTTGTCAATCTCAAACAACCTTTCCTCTCCTTGCCTTGCAATCTTTATGTGTTCAGTCGGCGTCAAAGCAGTGACTGAGTACATATTTGAAAGAATGTAGAAGCGCTCAGTAGACTCTTCTCTTGAGCAAAATGTCCTTTTTGCTGTAGCATATAAGTACTATCAGGCCAGATCAGGGCTCTGCTATCGATCCTTGTGTGCCTTGAGTACTTTTCTGATGGCACCACTCACAATTATACGCCTATATTCCTTTGCTTCGTGCCCCTGAAACTGTGAGTGGGCGTGAAGTATACTACTGTTTACTGCTTCACTCTTTCCCAGAGGTACAATTTCGTCCAAGATTTTTTTAGGCTTATCTTCCATCAATGACAATGCATAGTCAGTTGCCAATGCCTTGAGAGCAACATACTGCTGTGAAGCAGCAGCCGTGTGCCAAATTGCAGGGCTACTCTATTAGAAGAGGTCACAAGTCGCAGCAACTTTCCCATGTTTGCTTCAAAACTGAAAGAAAAATGTGCACACAGAGGGCCAAGAAGACTACCGACTATGGATGTGAACTAACTGGTGCATGTTAGACGTCATATTCTTTATACCGTAGAGGTACTCAACACCAATCACAAACTGTTCAGAAGCGGAGCACTGCGTTCAATGTCTGATGGTCATTTAAGAGCAATATATTCCTTCTACAAGAAGTCCCCATTGCTCCAGGAGTCCTTAGGCAGTACATCAGTGAGCCATGACATACTGTAGTACAGCAACGAATACTGCCACTCTGAGGCTTTCCAGTAACTACGAACGATCAGTGCTCATGGCTGACGGCTGATGGACTCGGGCATTTTGATTGAGCAAGCGTAACTTTAATGACAGTCATAGCAGAAGTCTCCCACAATAATAGCCTGCACCGCTCACTGAAAACATAGTTCAGTTATTTGTCTACTAACACCGAGCAAGGACCATACAGGGCTAAATCCAGGCAGGTTGATTAAGGAACGGGCCCTTAACTCGTGAACCGTGGAACCACTGCGGCAAGCAGCTACCATGTGATCTACAACTTCTTGATCTGTGCGGTCAGAAGGTGGCTGGCTTACGCAGTACTTTACGGTGCCTATTGAATAAAAAAAGGAAATGATAAGGTGACATGCACATTCACAGTAGTGATGATTGAATTCGCTGTTGAAAACAGTCATTTGGACAGAAACACAACACTGAAAATGCAATTACAAGCAAATTGTTTGATATGTCGAAATCTTGTGTAAATGTGATAGGCTGCGGGTCAAACCTCAAAAGGTAGATTTGCAGACGACGCACACGAGACTTCTACAATGACAACACAAAATATGCTGATCCGCACAATGCATGTGGCATGAGAGAACGCTGCGCCTGTATGCAAACTTACCGTGTATTTGTTGCCCGTATTGTAGCACCGCTGCAGCCGTAATAGCCATTGAACTGTGCATGTGCTGCATTGCCGCTCTTGCTGGTGAGTCTGCACAGCAGCAGATTCAGTACACCTGCAAAGTGAACAAATGTTTAGGCAAGGTAAATATTTCATGACAGTTATTCCTGCATTGCAAGTCTTTACTGACTATAGAGCATATCTGGGTGTTGTTGGATATCCAACTTATGCCCCCTTTCGTTAAGTTTCTGCAGCTGAACAACAAAAGCTTCGAGCAAGAGCGTTTGAGTAATAACACGATTCACATTACACTGCATGGTCTAAGTACTTATGCATATTTCATTGCAGGAGCTGCATAGACAAAAGCAGACGGTTGCGGCAACGAAAAAGGACCAGTACAATCAAATATTGCAAAGTACTCGCAACACATGTTTCGAAATGTTGAAGATGCTGCACAGGTAGCGCACAAGTCTTTTCCTGGCATTCTAGCTGTGCCTCTGTGTTGCAGTGTGTTTGAGCTTTGCAGATTCCCACTCAAGACAATGGTCCAGTTGAGGAGAGTTGCCTGTGACCAGAGCTCCCGCGAGAAGCCTCCAGGAAGCCTGCGGCAGCTCCAAGCAGAGAGGGGCGAGTTGGTTTTTACCTTTGCTGTGTACTCAGTCTATTTCGTTCTTTTAGATTTTTGAATTATGCGCTACAATGAAAATGACACGTGTGTGTATTACTGACCTTCTTCCTTCTCCATTTAATTTGCATCTGTGTGAAATCACTAATTAAAATGTGAGCTATTAGAGACTCCATCCCGGTATGCTCTTACTGTCTTCAATGCACAGAAATCTACCAACTGGAAGCACACAGAGCCAGAATCCAACTCTGACTCTGATGATAGCGTAGTACCTGCCAGCAAGCTAAAGAGCGCCAAACAGGAAGCCCGTTTCATGGATTGCATGGTGCTTTTCTTGCAAATAGCAAACTTCACAAAAATGTGTTATACCACGGTGAAGCTGTAATTGTGAATGGTTTTTCTACTGGCCATGGAAGAGCATTCTGCACATAATACAGTGCGCAATAATTTCGAGGAACATTTTTGATGCATTGCGATATTTCCATTTCTCTTAATGCAGTCCATAGGCACTGCGAAATGATCTAAGTGGATCTTGTTTATACTGCGTTGGATGTAATGTGTCAGAGTTGGGGTGATGACAGAGAATAGATATGGTTCCTTGTTACATGAACAGTGTCGGCAGCTTTCTCGTCGATAGCAAACGTATGCATTGAGTACGAAAAATTCATTCTGATCAATATTGTTAACTTGTACACACACATTTTTTTGGCTAAGCTTCTTGCACCTTCGTGTGTTTCGCAAACGTACGCAGCAAAATACACTGCCATTGCTGCACATGCACAGAACTCGGGCGGCACGACAGAGCTCCTGAGCATGCCACATTTAAATATTATACCAGCTTTCTTTTCACTTTGGGTCTAACCACTTGCTTGGCTCCTCTTTATCTCCATTTAGATTTCTGTATTACAAGTTTTTGAATATTTTTATTGACAGATTCTGAAAACGTGGAGCCTGCTGCCCCACCGCCATTTTCGGAAACTTCTGATCGCGTGTAAGTACCTTCAAAGACTGCGTGAAAATGTAGTGTGCTTTAGACTGATGTTTGCATATCTGTATATGTGTAT
>NC_051179.1:158948249-158966403 GCF_013339695.2 Rhipicephalus sanguineus
AAACAACCACTGCTGTCGCTGAAACCTAGCAACAGCAGGCACCCTATCCGCACCTGGGGACCGCGCTCTCTAGCAGGCAGGTTCTGCCACGGCCACCTGGATCGGGGCGCGCGGCGGTGTTGCTCCGGCCGTCCCATTCGGCGCGCGCCCCTTGAAAAGTTGTAATTGAGGTAGTTCAGACGCGCGCCGCGACGCGGCGCTCTCCTCCTACCCCCTTGCGAATGATGCCGCGCTGACCGCGCCGTAGACAGCCGCAGATGTGTTTGGGAAAGTGCACACTGGACATCGTGCACGTGGTGACTGGAATCAAGGTACGCTATTATGTAATGTTAATCGGGCTTTACACAGTGAGTGTTGTTCTCTGTAGCATGTTACAATCGAGATAGAGCCAAGCAGCGTGCTTAAGAGACTTCGTGTGGCGCGGCGCGTTCATGTGCCATGACCACGGCCGCTACATAAGTGCCATGACACATATATTGTGCCGAGTACGTGATTTTCCGTGCTTCTCATTCTTTGTTTTGGCAATCGTTTCTCCCACAGCCGCCTGGACCGGCGCGCGCCATGCTTCTTTCTAAAGGAAATACATTTTGTCGTCGTCGGCACTGCATAGCTATCTTCTGCGGTCGAGCGCTGTCTTAAGAGCATCACGTTGCTGGAAGAAAATTGCGGTAATGATAATGCTGTAGTCGTTTTCTCCTTGCCGATGATAGGCAACATTTTGATATGGGCACGTCTCTTTGCATTCTGAAGTTCCCACGATACGACAGTGATGTGAATGCGACGTTCTTATTTAAGCGCAGGCCGCATGTAGGCGAATTTGAACACGAAAGCGATGAGTGACGCTTGTCGCCTGCGAATTAGCTAAGGGTCGGTCGCGCAATGGCCACTTTCTCTCGTTTTGGTATCGCTTGTCGTTTTAACGCGACAGCATGAAAGAGCCCGTTTCCCAAGCAACATTTTATCCTTGGCAAAATGTCGGCCTGACGTCGCTGGCCAACTGCACTGTCGTTGGCTCAACCTAGGCAACCAATGTAGGGCCGGTCTTGGGGATTGGCATTGGCCTCATGTGGGCCTGCGTCGGCACCCGATGTAGGCCCGTCCACCGTGGCCGACGATGCCGAGTGCATGCCGCTCGCGGGTTGACCAAGGCCCGACGTTACATAAGCGTCGATTTACCTACGGCCGTAGGTCGGTTGCGGACGTTTCTCGCTAGTATTGCTCTGCTTTTTTTTCTTATTTTTTGTGCGTGTTCTAACAAAACGCATCAATTGTTTTTCTGGTGTGTTGGTGCGTGTCGTATTTAATGTGAACGGGCAGTTCATAGAGGCGTTTAACTCTCTGAATTAATTACGGGCAGAGTGCACATGTAAGACGGAAATAAATGCCTCTAACGGTCTGCACTAATTAACGTGTTAATACGTAACACACAATAAAAGAAAGACGTGAATATAAGTTCTCTCTCTTTAGATGTTTCACATTGTCATACCACATTGACTTCAGGCAAGTAATTTGTTTTTAGTCTGCGTACCACGAGGTTACGCCTGTTAGCTGTAGCTGCGAGTTTTTCACTCGCTTGCCTCATTTACCGTGTTTTTCAGAAACGTGCCGTACTGCTGCGTGCCTTACTGTAAGTCAACACCAAGAAAGATTACGTTGCCTCGACGCCAAAGTGGCATTCCTTCCAGCAGGTAAAGCTCACGCACTCAAGGCCGCAGCATCCCAAGGGAAATCCGCCAACCTCCTTTAAGCAGCGGAACCAACCTTCGGATCGTTTCCCCTATTCTGGAAGCACTCAGAAAAAAAAGGGGTTTTTAATAAATCTCATGCTTTCCTTCGCATGTATACTTTTTACTGATATGCTGCACTTAAGAACACCAAAACAATTTTCTTGAAATGCGACTCGCGGGTGTTTTCGCTTCGGTCACCATCATCACGACAAGGACTGGCGCGCACACACAAAAAAAATAAAGAATATAGCGATAGCCGCCATTCATCCTTTTATTTGCTTTTTGTGAGGTTGGGGGAAGTGCTATGCTAACTCACGGTTACTCTACAGCGATATCTTCAAGGCGCCGCAAACCTTCCCGCATAGAGCGCAAAGAATGGAGGGGTAGTAGGCGCGCGCCGCGGTGCGGCGAAAGGAGCGGTCACGCCCCTTTCTGCAATTACGCCTCCTCCGTCCGAATGGGACGGCCGGAGCAACACCGCCGCGCGCCCCGATCCAGGTGGCCGTGGTTCTGCCAAGAGTGCCATTGCATGGTCTGGTATTACCAGCCTTTGGAAAAAGTACAGACACGATGTTGCCATAGCACCAACGGACAAATATTAAAGGGACCAACAAGCAGTCATTATGGTACCCGTTTTATTCAGCACAATGGAAAACCAGTCAGACTCTCTAATCACCGAATGTTAATGCGGGCAATGCTGTGAAACATTTATAATCCAAAATTTTCCATTTAAGGCGACTACGAAGTGATGTACACAGAACACATGCTGCAAACAGTGGGAGGTCAGGGCGAGAGCAGCTTCCTAACATGCCTGCGTTCTGCGTCCATGCCCCGTGCCTGAACATGCTTGACTATAGTTGTCGCAAACGCACTACCGTTTCTCAACGTACAACTCCTTTGACCTCGTAAGCAGCACAGAATGGAAATTGGATTGATCATAATATGTGTAGCCTAATTTTGACCACTAATTACGATGGTCGATCATGAAAGCATCAGACTGCATACAGCAAAGTGAACGCCTCTGCAATCTGGTTTCAGGGCTGTTCTGCTAGACTGTGCGACAGGGCTTTTTTTTGTGACCTTTCAATGAGATTTAAAAATATCAATAACAATGACATCGCAATAAAGGGTGCTTGATTCTGTCACTATAATTCACGATCCTTTCACTCCCACCCGAATCTAGGGACACATTCTGGCCAGTTAACAGTCCCTTTAAAGTCTGTAACGCTTCAAGGATACGTAAGTCAACCAACAGTGCAGCTCCACTAACATCAGGAACCTGTCCACTTGAGGCTGCAACGACAAAAAACAAACAAACAAAAAACACAGCACCGTGCCGCCAGTACTGAAACAGATGCCTCTGGATTGCCCAAACAGAAACACATGCTAAGAAACCAACTGAAATAGCAAATCCTGTAAACAGAAGTGGTACGGCACTGCAGCTTTGCTAGGGCATGAAAAGGCTGGTGCTGGCCTGGAACAGCACCAGTGCAGCTGCACTCGAGCCTGCAGCCACACGGATGCGGTCACAGACTGCGACCCAAACAGAGGCTGCAGAAAAGGCACCAATAGGAATTCTAGGATCCGAGGTCCCCAGGAGTGACTGGCAGCAGCTATCGCGTCCTAGCGCCGTACTGCCAGCATAGCAAGGGAAGCGTGTCGAGTTCCTAAATGCCGCTGTGAATTACTGTAGCTGCCTTCAATAGGGCAATGCAGCCTCAGCCGCAATGCCAGCCATCTTGCATATTATGCTAGTGTGCCTCTCCTCGGGAATGCTTCAAAATAAATAAGCGAGGTTCAATAGCGATGACTGCAGCTCTGTGAGCTCGTCAACATGCTTTCGAGGACATTCTTTAGTGCCTCCAGCCATTTTAGAGGCACACAAAGCTAATATGGCTTCCGCAGGGTTGGATGGCACAGGATGCTTCCTTTTGCCGGCTGGGGGCCGTGGTTCGTGAACAGCGAGGGAATGCCGGACCTCGGTACGCTGTCGTTTCCTCCGTGTGGCATCTGGCCGCTCTGAGGAAGACTGCAGACAAAGTAGTGAACATATTTTGAATGATAAACTGTAGAATAAGCTGTGTTAACTTATATGCGATATATTTTGTTGAAAGTTGGCTTGCCGTTTCAGGAGCAGGGAGAGCTCTCTTGTTGGTCGCTGGAGGCATTCAGCAACGAGTCGTCACCCGCTTCCAAGTGGCAGACAATCTCGCTGCTAGAGCTTCTTTCTTGCCCGCATTGCTCACTCTCTGCTGCGTCATATGCGCTGTCGTGGCATTCCGTGCCGCTGTGCTGCCCTGTATACCTTTCCACGATATCCTCAAGGATGTCTGCTTAGTGAAATTGCAATGTCACAGACATTGTTACATATCGCTCACAAAAATTTCCGGAATATATGTGATGTGGTTAAGAAGAAGAAGCGTGTTATGTAAAGTACACTTACCTTGTGCAGTATCATCGGCATGTGCAGTTGCCTCTGCCATCGAGTCCTCTGAGTAACCATTAACCCTCTTGTCGTAGACGATCCTCCTGCACATGGCGGCAGTATTTTTACCCGGGGTAGTAAATATTTTACAACAGGAAGTGCTGTCATGCAGTGGCGCATTCTTGGAGGTGGTTTGGGGTGTTCAGACCCCTCCTACAATCGTAATAGGTGTATGCACAAGCATACACCTATTACGATTGGTGGATTGGTGTACCTCGCTATACACCTATTACAATAGGTGTATAGCGAGGTTGAACTACCCGCGAAAAAAATCTCTGGATAGGCCCTTGTTGGCACGGGTGCAGTCCAGGTAGAAGCTTAGTGACACATTCAACGAATACAGCGAACTTCATCACTTAAGCTGCATAGGTAAGATCATAGCGATTTTATTGGTCTGGCATATATTGTAACAGGCGCGTAGCCAGGATTTTTTTTTCTTCGAGGGGGGGGGGGGAGGCACTTGCCGAAGGCCTTGAAGAATACCCATTTCTACGATTAATTTTTGGTGAAACACACACAACCATAAGAAATTCGGAGAAAGGAGGGAACTGCCCCCCCCCCCCCTTCGGGGCTGCGTCTTGTAACATTTTTGTAAATCAGCAGCATGCAGTTTCGGCAGTAAGTTTTTAGGGGCGAAGCTCCTTAAGGCGGCACCCGTTCGTCCCTCGTAGTCGTCGTGGTCGTAGTAGTGAGTAACAAGTCTTACGCTTTGACCTCCAAGGTGGTGCCGGTGGGAGATTTCTCCTGTGCGTTGTTGAACAATAAAAAATTCGCAGCGTGCGCGTTAACTAAAAGCCGAATTCTTCTGTCTCTCATTCCCCATTAGCAGCCATTGGCATGTTCCAGTAGGAAACGTTAGTAGAAGTAGAAGTGTAAGTGTTAGCTAAAAGCCGGCTTCTTCTGTCTCTCATTGCCATTAGCAGCCATTGTTTACCTCCAAGGTAGTGCCTGGTGAGATTTCTCCTGTGCGTGATTAAACAATAAAAATTTTGTTCAAAACGCCGTTGATTGATGAAATAAACCAACGAAAGACGCCAGATGTTTTGTAAAAGCAGAACGAAAGAACGCCAGATGTTTTTCTTAAAGTGTAGTAGTAGTAGTTGTATTTAGCCACCTCGCCCGATCGTCAACGGGCGAGGTGGACCGGCAACGGCGCGAGGACCCTGCCGTACGAGAGTTAAATCACGCTAAAAGACATACTTCGCGGGCGATACACTCTAGTGAGCTTTCAACTTTTCGTCTTAATGTACATGATAAAGAAATTATTTCTACGAAAAACGCAAGGCACACCTTGAGCAATATGTTTGGTTTTGGGACGCTAAATGGAACCATGAGGCGATGCGAAGCCGGAGCACTTGCACGATCGCGTTCCGTTGGCTTTCGTTGGGCATGCTACCGACCTCGCGTCGTGGAACGCGCGTCCTGTCTTCCCTCTAGCCTTGCCTTTAATTCGCACAGGGCGAGCGGGGAATGCGGTCGCTCTTGGCGCTCTTTCGCTCGGGAGCGGACTTCTTCCTTGAATTTCACCGATCTCAAGTGATAATGAAGGGACCACGTAAACCAACAGTACAATAAAAGTTTGATGTTTAATATATACACGATGTTTCACACTCTTTATATTATGTACTGGGCGCATTTCACGGAAGAGTTTCACGGTTTACAGATATTCCCTCCGTAGCTTCGCCCCACTCATCATCATTCACCCCGTGGATATGCTGTGATTTTTTATAGGCCGTTGTGGTGCTTTTGCACTAATACGCTGCACTTGGGGCGCGAAAAGCAGCCTGCAAAGGATGGTTGTGGGCTGGAGAACATGCCCTGCAGAAAAATGTACTTACATGTGCACATTGCCTATTGGCTACAGAAACGCCCTTAGAATTGCTTTAGTTTAATCCGCACAAATCGTGAATCGGCAGGCGTTTCAAAATTGTAGTACTTGCAGAAAATTCAAATGAAAACACTGTGGTAACATACGTGCGAGACGACACGTAGCCACGCAGAAATGTCAGCATCTGAAAGTGCGACCACAGCTTTTTCTGTGTCGCGGCCGATCCACTCTTGGCCTTTTCAATTATTCTGATTTCCCTCGGGAACTTGTCTCTCAAGTACTGCCATTGCTTTTTGCACTCGGCACCTGAAAAGGCGAACACGAGATATGAGTGAACGTATGAACCACAGTTTGGAAGATATAGACACATGCGGATCTACACTCTTCGTGCGCAGGCTAGTGTGGACTGTCATGCCGCCGTTGGACGCCTAGGCACAGATATGCCGCGATACGGTGCTGCTGGGCCCGGCACCATATTAGCACCCGGCAAAGAAGTTTTCGAGATGTCACAGCTTTGCCAGAAAAGCAGCGTTATAGATAAAAGTCAGACATATTGATGCCTACCTGACAAGCCAAGTTTCTTGCCGATCAAGTCCCACGTGTCATCCTTCTTGCGTTGGTTTTTATATTCTGCATGCATGAGGTCATATAAGTAAGTATGGGGACGAACTTCAGAAATTAATTGTTCTCTGAGGTCGGTGTCCCACAATTGCGAGCAGTTGAACGATCGCTGCGATGAGTTGTCGTCCGCCATCGTCAGTCGAAATAGAAAGACGAAGAGGCTTCTGTGCTTGCATTACGTACTTTTATACCACCAGTGGAAAGAGGGAGCATGACGTCACTAACATGCACGCGTGAAGACACGTGATTCCCAATGTACAGCGGTCATTCGTTGAAAACGTGCACAAAAGGCATCGGCTTCGTGTTCCGCGAACGTCTCATTTTTGCATTTCGCGGAGGTGATCAGCTGCCGCGCTTCGGCCGTCAGTGTAGGGCCTCTTCGGACACGTCAAACGGATACTGAATAAAAAAAAAAGAAGAGGAAGTAGAAGGAAGCACTGAAAGTCGTCTAGGGAGACACAACTCGCAGCGTTTATTTCGCGTATTTTTAAACAGAAGGCTGCGTTTTTGGAGTTGGTAAGCGCGCTGCGGCTACACTAGTGTTGCCACGGCTGCTGATGTATCAGGATATCTAAATATCTTAAAAATTTTCTGCTAATAGAATGATAAGGTGTCTGAGTCTACTGACTTTGTCTTTTCTACAGAAACGATCGCAAAAGCTGCTACTTTTTCAGCGTCGAGTTTGATTTGACGTGAATCCATATGGCGACTGACAAAAGAAGAGGGAAACAAAATAAAAGAAATTCAGACGACGCAAACCACCAAGAAGAAAAGACGAAAGGAAAGTGGTTTGCGTCGTCTGAATTTCTTGTAACATGAACCAACTAGCCCAACAACGAGTTTGACTAAAGGAAACAAAGTAGTTGCTAGGAATGCATGAGCACGTGTATTTTCCAAATGAACAGCTTGGACAACAGCTGTTATCATGAACACGTGACCGTGCCTTTCCTTTTTGTCGTTTCTCCGTTTCCTTTCGCTCTGTACGCCCTACAGGCGCGAGAAAAGTCCCTAGATTTTTCCTTTTTACTTAATTACCGACAACTGCCTCCTTTCCCGGCTCTCTCTCACGCGCAGCTGGCGTCCGACGCCATTTTCTTCCTAACTTGGAAGATTTACAAAGCCATGTGCGTCTAAGTACATTAGCCACGCATCTTTCAGCGGACAATACGCTAACGCGACGCGCCTTTCTCCTCCCGTCAACCTCCTGCCATTACTGAATGGGAGATCGCGTTTCAGGGGGTGCTGGAAAAGCGTTAGGAAGAACATGGCTACCGAAAACGAGCGTTAGCCAATGAGATTCGTCGACTGCGCTTCAATGGTTGTCGGTACTTAAGAAAGAACAGAGAAAGATCTAAGGACTTTAGGCGTGATTATTCTGCAGTGATTTTTGTCTAGCTCTGCACTTTTTGAAAATCGTCCTTCAGTGAGACAGCCCTAGTCACTTCGTGTGAGGGGCCTAGCTCAGGAAGCGGGTGTGCCAATTCTTGAACACTTGTCTAATGGCTCCCACTGCAAAACTCCCGCCGTGGCAGTGTATTGACTGCGATATATCTTTCGTGGAAGTTACAAAACACGCGCCTATTACACATATCCATGCATACTTCCTCGAACTACAACACAAATACACTAGTCCAGAATTCTTTACAGACGCCTCCAAGTCCAATACTTCTGTGTCTTTGCAGCCGTTGGTCCATCCTTTTCGGATTATGCTATTCTGCACCCTGATTCAAGTATCTTCACGGCAGAAGCTTACGCGATACTTGCGGCCGTTAAACACATTAAACAATTAAAACTACAAAAGGCAGTTATATACACAGATTCCCTAAGCGTGGTAACAGCCCTCAAAACTCGCAAAAAACACAAAACCCAGTCCTCATCTCCCTCTACACACTCCTATGCACGGTCTATGCTCTCAAACAGCGTGTCGTAGTGTGCTGTTAAGATATTTCACTCAGCTGTCGCCGATGAAGCATCCGCGTAGCTGCGTGCCTGCTGGGGCTGCTGCCATGTCGTCCGAACAGTATGAAGCCTCAGACTGCATACAGCAAAGTGAACGCCTCTGCAATCTGTTTTCAGGGCTCTTCTGCTAGACTGTGCGACAGGGCTTTTTTTCTTGTGACCTTTCAATGAGATTTAAAAATATCAATAGAAATGACATCGCAATAAAGGGTGCCTGATTCTGTCACTATAATTCACGGTCCTTTCACTCCCACCCGAATCTACGGACACATTCTAGCCAGTTAACAGTCCCTTTAAAGTCTATAACGCTTCAAGGATACATGAGTCAACCTACAGTGCAGCTCCACTAACATCAGGAACCTGTCCACTTGAGGCTGCAACGACAAAAAACAAGCAAATAAAAAACAGCAAAACACAGCACCGTGCCGCCTGTACTGCAACACATGCCTTTGATTGCCCAAAAAGAAACACATGCTAAGAAACCAACTAAAATAGCAAATCCTGTAAACAGAAGTGGTATGGCACTGCAGCTTTGCTAGGGCATGAAAGGGCTGGTGCTGGCCTGGAACAGCACCATTGCAGCTGCACTCGAGCCTGCAGCCGCACAGATGCGGTCACAGACTGCGACCCAAACAGAGGCTGTAGAAAAGGCACCAATAGGAATTCTAGGATCCGAGGTCCCCAGCAGTGGCTGGCAGCAGCTATCGCATCCTAGCGCCGTACTGCCAGCATAGCAAGGGAGGCGTGTCGAGTTCCTGAATGCCGCTGTGAATTACTGTAGCTGCCTTCAATAGGGCAATGCAGTCTCAGCCGCAATGCCAGCCATCTTGCATATTACGCTAGTGTGCCTCTCCTCGGGAATGCTTCGAAATAAATAAGCAAGGTTCAATAGCGATGACTGCAGCTCTGTGAGCTCGTCAACATGCTTTCGAGGACTTTAGTGCCTCCAGCCATTTTAGAGGCATACAAAGCTAATATGGCGTCCGCAGGGTTGGATGGCACAGGATGCTTCCTCTTGCCGGCTGGGGGCCGTGGTTCGTCAAGAACGAGGGAATGCCGGACCTCGGTACGCTGTCGTTTCCTGCATGTGGCATCTGGCCGCTCTGTGGAAGACTGCAGACAAAGTAGTCAACATATTTTGAATGATAAACTGCAGAATAAGCTGCGTTAACATATATGCGATATATTTTGTTGAAAGTTGGCTTGCCGTTTCAGGAGCAGGAGAGCTCTCTTGTTGGTCTGGAGGCATTCAGCAACGAGTCGTCACCCGCTTCCAAGTGGCAGACAATATCGCTGCTAGAGCTTCTTTCTTGCCCGCATTGCTCACTCTCTGCTGCGTCATATGCGCTGTCGTGGCATTCCGTGCCGCTGTGCTGCCCTGTGTACCTTTCCACGATATCGTCGAGGATGTCTGCTTAGTGAAATTGCCATGCCACAGACATTGTTACATATCGCTCACAAAAATTTCCAGAATATATGTGATGTGGTTAAGAAGAAGAAGAAGCGTGTTATGTAAAGTACACTTACCTTGTGCATTATCTTCCATTGTAATGAAGGTTTTCGGGTGTGATCCCATCATCTTGGAAGGAGGCTGTTATAATTCCAATTTTGAAGCAAGGAAAGGATCCCTCTGCTGTATCAAGTTACAGACCTATAGCGTTAACAAGTTGCCTCTGCAAAGTATTTGAAAAAATGATTAATTGCCGCTTACTACACTTCCTTGAATCAAACAAATTGTTCGACCCATACCAGTGCGGGTTTAGAGAAGGCCGATCCACCACCGACCATCTCATACGTATCGAGGCATGCATACGTGAAGCTTTTGTTCATAATCAATTTTTCCTATCTGTATTCCTCGACATGGAGAAGGCCTACGATACGACGTGGAGGTTTGGGATACTGAGAGACCTTTCACACATAGGTATACGCGGTAACATGTTCAATGTCATTGAAAGCTATCCATCCGATCGCACATTCCGTGTTCGAGTGGGTAGTGTTTTGTCCCGAACATTTATACAGGAAACCGGAGTGCCACAGGGCGGGGTGCTCAGCTGTACGCTCTTTATTATAAAAATGAATTCTCTCCGTTTGCACCCCACGTAATATGTCTTATTCAACATACGTTGACGATGTTCAGATAGGTTTTCAATCGTGTTCTCTTGGGATCTGTGAGCGACAGGTTCAGCTTGCTCTTAACAAGGTATCCAAATGGGCTGATGAAAACGGGTTCAAACTGAACCCACAGAAAAGCACTTGTGTCCTTTTTTCACGAAAAAGAGGCTTGCACCCTGATCCTGAAATCGTCATGAAGGGTGAGCGTCTGCCCGTAAATACAGAAGATAAGTTCCTAGGTATAATTTTGGATGCGAAGTTAACCTTTGTACCACAAATCAAACATCTTAAGAATAAATGCATGAAAACAATGAATATCCTAAAGGTGCTGTCACGCGCAGCGTGGGGAAGCGACAGAAAATGCCTCATGAATCTGTATAAAAGCCTTGTACGCTCACGCCTCGACTATGGGGCGATAGTCTATCACTCTGCCACGCCAAGTGCTCTGAAAATGTTGGACCCAGTTCATCATCTAGGCATCCGCCTGTCCATAGGCGCATTTAGAACAAGCCCAGTTGAGAGCCTTTATGTAGAATCGGACGAGTGGTCACTCCATCTGCAGAGAACGTATTCTTCTTTCATATATTTTCTTAAAGTGAACGCGAACAGTGAGCACCCTGCATATTCTACCATCAACGATCTGTCCAGCTCTCAACTTTTTCGCAATCGGCCCACAATGGCACGCCCTTTCTCACTGCGTGTTAGAGAGCTAGCTGAAGAAACAAATCTTCCACTGCTTGAATATCACCCCGTTCCCCCCGCTATACAGCTCCCGCCATGGCAGTGGCAGCTTATAAAATGTGACACATCCTTCGTAGCTGTCACAAAGCGTGCCCCTCTTATACACATTCGGATGTATTTCCTAGAGCTGCAACATAAATATAACTGCCCAGAATATTATACTGATGCATCCAAGTCCCATGCTGGCGTGTCATATGCAGCGGTAGGCCCATCTTTCTCGGATGCCGGCGTTCTACCCACTAGCACAAGCATTTTCACAGCCGAGGCTTACGCGTTATTCGTAGCCGTCAAACGCATTAAAGAATTGAATACAACCAGGGTAGTTATATACACTGACTACTTGAGTGTCGTGAAAGCTTTGAAAAATCAGAAAAAACATAGAAATCCTGTAATTATGTCCCTCTACTCAATACTCTGCGCGGCGTACGCTTCCAAGCAACATATCGTCGTGTGCTGGGTGCCAGGGCACCGGGACATTGAAGGAAATGTGTTGGCTGACCAGCTGGCCACGTCAACCAACGTAAGCGCTGCCAACTCTTCAATTGCTGTCCCCGTGATGGACCTAAAACCAAACATACGGAAAAAGCTCAGGGCTCACTGGCAGAAGTTTTGGGATCTACAAACGCATAACAAGTTACACCTGATCAAACCATACGTCGGTAACTGGCCACCTACATCAAAAACACGCCGTACAGAGGTCACTCTCTGTCGGCTTAGAATAGGACACACACACAGCACACACACACACCTTTTGTCCGGTGTTGACCCACCCAGCTGTGACAGATGTGGCCATCCACTTACCGTACATCACATACTCCTTGAATGCTCTGAGCTAGACGCTTACAGAAAAAAACACTGTCCACTGGCGTTCAAGCAACACATACCCCTTCATCCAGCAATGTTCATAGGTAGAGAACCTCTTTTTAAATATGATGCATTGAATGCATTTTTAAAGGACGTATATACTTTTCATGTCATCTATGCAGGTTATCGGTAGCACGGCCTCCTAAGGGAGGCTGCTGCTGCGGATGCTACATCAAAAGAGAGCAGCTGCCTCCTGGCCCTTGGGACCAAAGGCGCTGACGAGGCATCCGCTAATACAACACTTCTATATTTTAGCGTCACGATAACCTAGAACTCATCTTCACCATGCACGCTTCACTCCACTTTCATGATTTTAATACATATATGTTTTACGCACCTTTAGTGCGCAGAATCTTAGGCCCTTATACAGCCACTAAACATCATCATTGTTCCCATCCTACACCATTTCCTGGCGCTCTTTGGCCATCAATGGCCCTTGCGCCATTAAACAACATATATCATCATCATCATCCATTGTAATGAACTGGACATGCTTAGAAGAAAGTACTTTTTACTTCCCTACCGACAACAATTACCACTTCACCCGTCAATGTTTATCGGTAGGGAACCGGTTTTTAAACACCAGTCACTGTTTGCGTTTCTAAACGAAGTCCATAGCTTTCACATCACACACCCAGGCAGTCCGTAGCACGACCTCTGAAAAGAGGTCGTTGCTACGGGAGATACATTAGAGAAGCACCTGCCTCCCCGCCTTTGGCCTCAAAGGCCTTGAGGAGGTATTCGTGCTCACACCATATCTTAGTTCTTTATCATGACGACCATTTGTCATTCATTCTCTATGCGCATGTTTCAGGTCACTCGCATGATTTTATTACCTATATGTTTTACCCGCCTTTAGCGCGAGGAATTTTAGGCCCCTATACAGCCACTTAACACAACCATTGATCACTTTCGCTATCTGGTCGTGTTATGATGGGCAATGCTGGGATTTTCAATAGGGTGTCCTCTGCCCTACAGGTGTCAGACTCCAGATCGATACCTGCCACCCGACTGCCCTTTACACAGACAGAGACTGCCTTGATGCCACGGCAGCCGATAAGCGGGCCTCCAAGCCGGCCAGCGCTAAAGCATCAAGAGGTGTCGGCCTACTGTAAGACGTCAGCTCCCTCGCAACCAGGTGGAGGCGACATTCTAGCCACCGGCCCCGCTTTGGCCCATGCTCAGGAACCACATCCCTCGCCATCAGCGCAGTCATTGGCCGAGTGTGCAGATGCCTGGCACTTCCAAAGCGCCGTCTCTTTAAAAGAAGTTGAAGCGCGTATCTCGCCTGAGGACGTTGTCGTCGAAGAGCTCCCGGTGCAGCTGATGTTTGCACCTGATGACAAGGCTTCTGCCAAGGATGAGATGACCACACAGCGCACATTGTCTACAATCACCACTTCGAGCACCAGCACGACATCAGGTACACTGCAAGAGCATGACTTGAGTCACAAGCCAGTACGTGATATCTGCTCCGCGGTGTCGCAGATGTCCAGTGGGACACCCCATCTCCCCTTGACGCACAGCGAAGGGCGCAGACGTCCCCGCTCAGTGTGGAAAGTCGCGTCACTGCAACCGAGACTCGCTGCCCTGTCTTCGCTTCTCCCGCAGGATAGTCGTTGCGAAGAACAGAAACTCATGCGACCACTGTGCATCAGCCAGTACCATCTGTCAGCTCCATATTCTACAAGCGACCACATTCCTTCAGCGCGTGTACGAGACCTTTAACGACCACCCCGACACAGCCAATGTCGCCAACCAGAATGTTTGGCTGCCCAGAAAGACAAGTCACAGCGTATACGAGAGCGACCACCACGGCACAGTCAATAGGCTCCCCAAGCATCGCTTAGTGGCGCTGCGACTCTGGACAGGCAGCGCCATTCCTGGCAGAAAAAGAGAAACGGGGAATATACGTTGCATGCTTCCACTTCTTGCCACTGCGCTGTCACTCGCTTTCGTGCACATGCAGAGCTCTCGAGGTGCATTTGCGGCGCCTCACAATGTACCACCTACAGTGCGACTTCAAAAAGATCTCCCCGCTCAACGGCAGGGGTGGAAGCGCTGCGCCATTTGCGCCACGCTGCGCCACTCCGCTTCTGCTGCGCCATCCTGCTCCAAAACGCAATATTGCGCCGAAACTGCTCCCAAGCGGTCTTTGGTGCACGGCCTCCGCGATCGGCTCTGGTGCTCTGCCTGAACCGATCACTGAGGCTACGCTTGCTGCCTTCATGTGCCGCTGTCACCCGTGTCATGGCGCGCCTATGCGAGCTTATATCATCATCACATCACATGGCGCGCTCTCGTGACGTTGTCGAAGGCGCAAAAAAGCTAGCGAGCCTGTACAGGAGCTATAGAAAGCAACGTTTTTAGTAGAAAGTGAGTTGTGCGGCCATATTTCGATGGCGCCGGTGGCAACGGAGTTTTCTGGCGCGAGGCGGTTGCTGTCATCGTGGCCTGGGATTGCGAACATGAATAAAAGTGTGTTGACGCGTCATAATGTCGAGAAGGTTCTATTTACTGCGAATATTTAATTTGATGTGAGGCCATGAGGATAGTGCGAGCAGCTGCCGCGGACTGTAAACGCGCGACCATTATTTAGAAACTTTGCATTAAGGAAACTGCTGTATAGCTGAGTGTTTAAGATGGATTTTGTGTCATAAGTCTGCGTGAGAAAGAAAAATTTGTTTTATCCGTTTGCGGTCAATAAAGCCACTACCAACTGCGAAACCACTCACAATGCTTCGGTTTGTGTAAGTCGGTTGGACCATTTCCGAAACTCATTTTCTTTAGTGAGACCGTGCCATGTGGAGAATTTTTTGCATTGCACACAAGCACTTAGACGTTATAAATGCAGCATGTAAACGCGCTTGTGCAGCGACGAGCTTAGTCTCGCCAGTGCGATCGGTCGCGTTGTTCGATTTTTGCTCGTCAGAACCTGCGCTCGGCTCGTGGTTGAGTACGCTGTAGCTCGTACCATCCGCTCACCTCCGTTGCTGTGTGTGGCTTGGTACATGAGGTGGCGAGTGAAGAAATATAAAAAAGAATAAGCTAGACACTTGGAACGCTTATAACTCAGACGAATGTGAGGTAGTACGAAAACAGAACCACGCGATACAAATTGTGCGCTTGCGACATCTAGTATCATCGCACCTCATGTACCATATTTGCGTGCATAAACCGACACCAATAATTGACAAATCTTGGAAGGGAACTTGAAGGGAAAAGGTGTAACCGCATGGCGCAGTTTTTAGCGCGATTTACGCGCGTTTGGAGGGACGCGCGTGTTTTTTGACGAACGCCTTCGCGAAATCGCGCTGTTGCGTTCCGAATGGCATGATTTCATGCGCGACTCACGCGTGGTCGGAGAGTCGCGCGCGTCATTTTGACGAACGCCATCTTAAAGGGCCCCTGACAGCCGATTTCTTGTTTGTGACATTTATGTAGTAATAAGTAGGTCTATGTCTTGTAACCACGGAATGACACCGTAAATGCTCCAACGTGATGTCTAATTAATCCTGGCAGCGTTAATTATGGTCATTTTTAGTGTAGGTTCAAAACGCGCGCCGAAAGAGGATAAGAAACTAGCGCCGCGCCGCGGCGGTCGCGCCTCGGGGCACGCGTGATGACATGCGCTCAGTATTGGGTGACGTCAGCCACGCGCTTGTTGAACTGCCAGTTGGAGAACACACGCACGGAGAGCTCACGCTGCCTGCCGACACGTACCGAAGAAGGAGAAGGTGGGAGAGCAAACATGCTTCGCAATATACCACAGTGCATGCACCGCGCATATTTCTGTCTGTGACGTCGACAACACTTGCTTTACCTCTGCAACGTCACAAGGGGCCCTACGTCTACGTCATACTAGTGGTTATGTTGATAGGAGTTCAAAATTCAGATGAGCACTCAGGCTTACTTTAAAACCAAATTAAAATATCTTAAAGGCAACGCTCGTCACTCATAATCGGTCAGAAGTGCCCCCGCATGCAGGACTATCAAACAACACAAGCATCTCGAGTTTCCAAATTCGGTGTCAGGGGTCCTTTAAAATCGTGCCGCCGCGTCTTCCTACTCGGAAACGCCTCGCGCGGCACGTCGCTCGCTCGTCCGACAAGCGGAGTTTAGGGTGCAGACGCCCGTTTGCATTAAAAAATCACAGCTGTGATTTTTTAATAACACGTACGCGTGTATATATATATATATAATATATATATATATATATATATATATAATATATATATATATATATATATATAAAGGAAAGAAGTGTTAATTTCAAGGGCTCGTTTTCTTTGTTATACAGAATATTAATGAGCACTAACAGACAATAATGCCAAGGAAAGTATAGGGGATGTTTTTACTAGTAAATATAAGGTATGTGAAGAAAGAAAAGTGGACGAAAGATAGCTTGCCGCGGGCAGGCTATCTAGTAAAACATCCCCTATACTTTCCTTGGCATTATTGTCTGTTAGTGCTCATTAATATTGTAGATATATATATATATATATATATATATATATTATATATATATATATATATATATAATCTGTGTTAAGTGTGGTTGGTTCATCAGTATTGTAAGTTTTCTGAAACCGTTGGAACTTCTAGTGTTTCATAGAAATAAAAAAAAATTAAACAACAGTGATGTTTGACCCTAGAATTCTGCTCCAAAACTAACTTGCAATGCTCAAAAACACACATTTTGGTGCTCCAAAGCTGCTCCAAAACAGCATTATGCCTGCTCCCTGAGCTGCTCCAAAACACTCAAGCCCGCTTCCACCCCTGCAACGGGCAGTTCTGAAAAACGAACTTAAAAGATAACAGTGCGTAAATCACGTTTATTATTTGGAGCAGACGGCAGACGACATGACACCCAGTTGACTTAGCGCAAAATTCATTTCCCAAGTCCGCAATATTACCGTGTACGACGTATACGACACGTCTACTCTAGGCAAGTCCCAATCTTTCATTTGTTGAAATACCTAATAAAGCTGCGTACCCCATAATCGATGTTCTGCGTTGGCGACTATGAAAAACATGTGATTATGTTTTGATGTGGCATGCTGGAAGCAGGAGCCGCGTACTGTGGCGAATGAAGGTTTGCTGCGCAAGAAAAAAAAAAAAAAAACAACTCAGTTAATACGGCAATGGCACTAAAAAGCCCGAGAAGGTTAGAGTCAAGTCCTCTGTGCCGCTGGAGCATCACTTGCTGACTCAGCCGCGAAGCAGCTAACTTAGCTTTAATTAACCACTAGTTGCGACGGAAGGTGAACTGCTCGTCTCGTTTGTTTTCGGTTCTCGTGTCATGCTCGCACTCTTTTCATGAAAATATCGACGTTACAGGCCTAGTAGACCTGCTGTGCAAACGCGGCTCCGCATGAGGTGCCGATTTTAAGATGCGATGTAGTACTGGGCGCGCCATGCGCTCGCGTCGCGCAATTAGCGCGCTCGTATATGCACAGTTATGCATGTATATGCACAGTATATGCACAGTATATGCATGTGGTGAAACACTAACCGTAATTCACGTTTTAATACAGTGTAAGGAACTAGAAACGCTTAGAAAACGACACTTCCTACTACCCTACCGGCAACAATTACCACTACACCCATCAATGTTCGTCGGTAGGGAAGCCGTTTTTAAACATCAGTCACTGTTCGCGTTTTTTTAAAGACGTCGATAGTTTTTCACGTCATATACCCAGGGAATCCGTAGCACGACCTCTGAAAAGAGGTTGTTGCTACGGTAGCTATACTGGAGAAAGCACCTGCCTCCCTGCCTTGATCTCAAAGCCAAACCAACAAAATGATGGCAAAGCT